>NW_010357090.1:453695-459722 GCF_000414095.1 Morus notabilis | reverse complement strand
CTCATGAGTGCCAATCTTTCCCTCTCACTATTATAAGTAGGTTGTAAACTCTAGCTCTACGAGTACTTGCCAATAGCTGAGTGACTTGGAGAAAAACATTATAGCCTAGCTAGATATTATGGCAGTTTACAAAAGCAGGCGAGGATTACGTCATTCTCCGGCAGTAATGATGGCCGCGATGATGCTCGTGGCGGCCGTAATCCTGATCAATGCAAACTGCGGCGGAGCAGTGGTTCTTGTGAGGAGCAACGTCACCTATGGCTGCAATAGTGGGCGAGAGGGGGGGGGTCTCATTGCGGAGGATTTGGAGTTGGAGTGGTTGATGGAGTACAGCTCCCACGTTGCCCGAGTGCTTGGGGCCGCTGGTCAAAAACCTCCTACTAACGGCGCTGAAAAAGGGAATAATGTACCTTGCTATGATGGCAAAGGTAACAAATATGATTGCAACGCCAAAAAAAATAAAAAGAAAGCTGTGAAATGCAGAGGTAAATTTGATCGTACTCCTGGTTGCGTTCCATAGTAAAAATGACGGGATACCCATTAGGATCAATTCTCTATGTCTATGTCCAGGTATCGGTTTTTCTTTTTTTATTTTTTATTTTATTTTTCTCACAAAGTGAAAGAAAGATTTTCTCCGGAGAAGATGTTTTTTCGTTTCACTTCGCTAGCTTATATGAAAACAAAAAATAAAAATTTTATTGTATTATTTATGGTCATTAGTCCACTTCTCTAGTAGTCAACACGTGCTAGTACGACTGTGATACTTTGCATAAATTCGAGTTTGTGTGTTACTTTGTTATCTCGCATGTATGTTACCGAGTCAGTTGCAGTAATTGCAAATTATTGGTCACATGACGAGGTAGGCTTGTTTATAATTTGCAAGTTTGTAATGAGCATCATGTTCCCTTTTCTCGTACTTTGTGGGTACAATTCTGGATGTTAGATTATTGTATATCAGTATCACATGGAAAATCGAATAAATAATGCAAATATGTTAATATCTGACAACATTGATCACACACAGAGCAAAACTATGAAATAAAGTAATATAGGAGAAAGAACGAGAAAAGTTTTAATATTCACCAACAAACTAAAATACTTGCTTAATATTGATTTCTGTTTTTGCCTCTTGAAACTTGAATACCCGGATATCCAAGTAAAATTTGAAGGTATTGAGGGGAAAAAAAAAAAAAAGACTTGAAAGAGCGTGAGGCGATCTTAACATAGGAATATGGTTGCTTCTTAGTTTGTTGACAGCAGGGGAGAAAAAACATTAAACAAGGAGAGAAACCTAACGGAGACAAATGGCCTGTTTAATTCGCTGATTTAAATTTTTAATTCTATTTTGATGTGATTTTATATGATAATTTTTTACTGTAGTAAAAAAGTTAGATATAACTGCTTCTAAAAGTTTTTTACTATAGTAAAACTTGAATTCTAAACTCGGATCAGTAAAAGGAACGGGCTCAAAAAAAACTACCAACCTTCGTATTTCCTTTGTTCTATTTTGAGAGAATGTGTTGCGCCCAAAATTAGAAGAAAAGGACGTGAAATAAAAAAAGAACGCAACTTAGACAACAAAGACCCTTGTTATGACTAAACAATTTTCACTCAGATCTGACTGTGGATTGGAACCTAGCGTGTGGAGGATGATCGTTGGGGTTGTAATTGTTTAAATCTTCTGGTTTAGAGTTCAGATGGAGAAATGGAGAGGGAGAAAATGGAGAGGGTAAGAACAGGGAGATGGGGGATCGTGGTCTTTGCTGTTTTTTATTCTTTTTAATTTTTGGCTTTTTAAAAATTTTCCTCTAATATTGGGCCATCTGTTCCCGCTAATGAACGTGTCCCACTGTCGCGCCTTTTTCCAATCAAGGGGGGTTTTTATATAGCAATTAAAGTTCATACCTTAATTTGAAATTTATTTATATAGCAATTAAAGTTCCATTCAAGGGTTTGCAACACGTTTTTGAAAAAAAAAAAGTGTGATACTTACAGGACATGACAAAATTTCATACCTTAATTTGAAATTTAACAAAATTTTTAGAATATTATAAATATAACAAAAATAATATAGTCATGTCATATTTTATACTATGTAATGATATAGTCATCATTCTAATGATATCAATTTTTTTTGTAATATTTTGAAATTTTTGTTATATTTAAACTATACCATTAAAATTTTTCTAAATACTTAATGTGCCCTTTAAACCGGCCATCATCATCATATAGTCTATTAGTCTTGTAGCGGGGGTTTTAAGTCCAATTCCTACATAAATTGACTTGACAAATTACAAAAATTAATCTCCCCTTTATTTCCATTCATTTTCACAAATGACCTTTTACTGTTTAAATTATAATTGAATTTTCTTTGTAGATCCTTCCCCTCATGTCAAATGAGCATTAAATGCCTACAATTCTATTTCCTTTTATCTACCAAACATAAGTAAATTGCAAATAAGCTTGTCATGGGTCTAACGAAACCCAGATAACCTGTTTAGCATTCAATAATTAATAATTACGTTGATTTATTGTTTAAAGAAGAGAATAAACTTCTTCAAATTTTGTTTTGGGCTGAAAATGAAATCCAAAGAGGAGAGGAACCGCGAACGGTGTTTGTATACTCCCCGGAACATTGCGAAGAGCTCCCTAGCTATAAAAATGTTTATTGAAGATCCTACCGTCGGATCTCACTCCCACTACTTCTTCACTCATTGATGAAATTATTGTTCTTTAGCTTAAGGAATAAAGCGAAAAAGGTGGAAAAAGAAAACGGTGGGAAAAGAAAGAAGAGTTAGAAAATGAGAGATGCACTGCACTAATGCCACAAAAAGCAATTGTTATCTCATCGTCCTTGTAACAAGAAACAAGCTAGTGCAAAAGAACTTCTATTCATCCTATAAAGATAGGGCAGCGTGAATCATCTGCAAATGTTTAGCCGGGTTACCATTTTAACCCCTAACCTAAATATAATTAAGATATGAGATAGATCTAGAGATGTAAGTTTGGGTCGCACAGTCTGGTCTGACAGCCCAAAAGGAAATTTCAGGTCGGTCTAGCTCGACTCTAAGTTTAAAAAATTTAAGACCGGCTTGGCCTAGTTCCGGATTTTATAAGGTATTTTTAAAATTTTTTAAAAAATAAAATGTTTGGGTTAGACTGGTCTAACTTTAAAGAAGAGAAGGACGGCTCAGCCCGGCCCTAAACATATAAAATTTATGGCCAGTGTTTTAGATTTTCTAACGCAAGTGCACGTTGCCTAACAAGTAATATATGATGAATAAGTGATTGTTCCCACGAGGATTTGTTACTAATTTTGCTAAATACTAAAATTGTAAATCTAACTTTATCCAAACGGTCGATATTAAAATTAATAAAGCAAGAAAACAAATGAAATTCCAAAGCAAGTTAACTAATAAGCTAATAACAATGATCAAATAAAGCTAATAAAGTGGATCCCTCACTAAGTCTAGAGTGTGACGGAGCCATGATGTGTTGTTAGTGGGGATTTAATTCTTTCTTCAGATAAATTTTATTTCTTTTATCTTTCTTTTGGATAACTCAATACAATATACGTAGAGTTCGGAGGGGTTAAAACGCTTCTCTTCAATTTCTATTGTGCTACTTGAAATGTACTTAGATTTGAGGGGGAATCAAATGGTTTTTATCAAATTTTATGGGGGGCTAACATGTTGATTTAGCAAGAAAACATACTACCTTTTAAAATTATCGAAAATGTGAATGGGGGCTTCAGCCCCCTCTCAATAGTACCTAGCTCCGTCCATAAGAAGGAAGTATAGTGGCGTTGAACAGCTTTTGTGCTGGCTTCTCAAAATTGGTTTCTTTTCTGCTCTAAAAGAGAACATCAATTTTAAATTGTTTTCAAAAGCAAAAGAAAAACCAACATGCTAATTAAAGGAACAAAGTAGTGATCTAGTGCGGCATTTTTTGCAGAGCACAAACAACTGGGTAATGCATCTTTATAAATTATTAACATTATCAGTATGAATTGTTTATTATTTACTTTGGTCTTGTTCAAGTGCTCTTTTCTCCACTCATCACTCTTTTCCTCTCACTATAAGTTGTCTACAGCTCTGAGTAATTGCCAGTAGATTTTGGAGGAAAAATAACCTAGCTAGAAATTATGGCAGTTTACAAAAGCAGGCTAGGATTACGTCATTCTCCAGCAGTAATGATGGCCGCCATGATGCTCGTGGCGGCCGTAATCCTGATCAATGCAAACTGCGGCGGAGCAGTGGTTCTTGTGAGGAGCAACGTCACCTATGGCTGCATTAGTGGCCGAGAGGAGGCGTGTCTCATTGCAGAGGATTTGGAGTTGGAGTGGTTGATGGAGTACAGCTCCCACGTTGCCCGAGTGCTTGGGGCCGCTGGTCAAGACCATCCTGGTAAAGGTGCTGAAAAAGGGAGTAATGTACCTTGCAAAAACGGTAACGGTAATTCATATTGTGAGGAAATTCGTCCTCAATACTTGAAGAAAGAACACAGATTTCAAAGGAGAAACTAAAAGCTGAAACAAACGAACAAGACTCCAGCAATTTTACTTGGTTCGGATTCCAAATAATCCTAATCCAAGTCAGGGATTTCTTCCCTAGTTTAATCCACTAATAAACAAGGATTACACACTCAGATTCTCTCACGCTTCTCAGGAATTTTTCTCTCAGTTTCTCAAGAAACTATCACACACTCAAAAACATATTACAAACCCAGAAATTCACCCAACTGAATTTCTCTCTCTCTCAGTAATCTCACGTGTACAGAGAAGTTTTCCTTTCTGAAACCGTTACAACATATCATCAATCCCTTATTTATACCAAACTAGGCCAAATAGAAGAATGACACGTGTACTGGTTACTTTGCTAGCTGTGAGAGTCTGCAGCCTTCTACATCCAACTGTTGACTTAACCACACGTCATTCCTTCAGCAGGTGTAAATTAGAGACACCAAATCAACACATATGGATCTGGTAAGAAGTGCCCCACTCCGAAACCTAAACCAGATGGGAAATGTAAGAATAAGTATGATCGTACTCCTGGTTTGCCATTCGTAAGAGCGGAAAATATGATGGAATACCCGTTAGGATAATCTTCTTAAGAACTATGTCCACGTATCAGTTTTTTTATTTTTATTTTTATTTTTATTTTTTTTCAAGAAGTGAAAGAAGAATTTTCTCTCAAGTAGATGATTTTTTCGTTTCACTTGCTGGTTTGTTAAAACAAAGAATAAAAATGCTATCATACAACAAGCTATTAGTCGCGGATCTAGTAGTGGAGTACTATGTGTGCTAGTACTGTCGTTCGAATGTGTTCGAGTTTCTGCGTTTGGACATTTGTACTACTTTGATCGTTTGTTATGTATCACGCAAAGTGAAGTTACCGGATCAGTGGTAGTAATTCCGCTAGCCGACATTGTTATTGATCACTTTGACTCGGTGAGTTTGAAGTGAGTTATAAGTTTGTGAATTTTTTTTTTTGGATTAATCTCACAAACATTAATCTCTGAATTTTTTGCTTAATTAATCTCACTTTGATCCTTACGCTTCTATGTTACCCGAAAAAGCACATTCCACAAAAATTTCTAACATACCACTTAAATCGTAACACGATCTCTTTATTATTGTTCAACCCTCAATCCTACAAATTTTGAAACAACTAATAAAATGAGACACGTTGTAATAATTTTACAAGTTTGCGAAACAAGTAGTCAAAGTTAGAAGTTGACTGGTCACGTTGTCAAAACCCTACAAATTCAAGAGGTAAATATGCAAAGTACCTTATTCTAGAACATGAATATCTATTTTTTCGTTTCATTATAACGAGGAGTTTTAAATTCTATACGGTAAAAATATGTAAATTGTGAGCTTAATTACAAAAATTACCCTCACCTTTATCACACACAAAGAAAAAAAAAGAATTTATTGTTTAATTTTGATTATAATAAAATATAATATAATTTTATTCTCTTTTTAAATCCTTCCCCTCATGTCAATGAACTTCCCGAATTAGAGCG
>NW_010357090.1:443853-451541 GCF_000414095.1 Morus notabilis | reverse complement strand
AGGTCAGAAGATATAGTGGAACTGACCCTGCGGGGCACTTATTGCCTGCTTGTGGCATGGCTGAGACACGATCGAGAAGCTGAAAAACTCTCCTACTTGCTCCTGCAGCTTTCATCGCAGTCGTGTACAACCCCGATAGAGAAGATATTGAGGATCCAACTGTTGACGTAGAGATTTACCGAGACTAATTTGTTACTATAGCATAATGCAAAATCTTTGAATGATCTTTTCATTCTTCAAAAAGAACTAAACTAAGGTAGAGAGTGAAATCCAAAATGTTTATACTTTCTGCACTTTAAAAATAAGTACAGGTGGACGTAGAAGTGTATTTCAGCGTGGATAGCCAGCCAATTGAATGAAGGAATCTCTTCTCTAGGTCTATGTCATGTATCGGTACGTCCTTTATTTCCTTATGATTTTTCGTTTCACTTGCTTGTTTATGTAGACAAGTAGTAAAAATAATACTATATCCCATATATAACAAGTCATTAGTCACTGCTCTTACTAGTCGATCTATCGACACGTGCTACGTCTGGTATATTATATGTGCGCATATATATGCGAGTATGTGTGGTTTGACGTTTGCGTACTTTGATCGTTAATTGTAATCTCTCAAGTTATGTTACTGAGTCAGTACTGGTAGTAATTCTGCTAGCCGATGTTATTAATCCATTTTACACGGTCATGAGCAAGTTTGTTGTAATTTCCAAGTTTTGTAATATTAAAAAGTGTGATGATCAGTTTAAATAATTACTCCTCTCAAATAACTAGCTAAGCCTAATTTTGGCCTATTATCTCCATTCATTAAAAAAAAAGGCCAAATAATTGACATTACAATTACTACAAAGATATGCTTACGATGAAAATAACTGCTTTAGATGAAAAAAATAAAACAAAAAACTTTTTTTTAGAGAAATTTTGCGTTTTACCCTAAAAAGTAAAAAGAGCAAATTTTCAATCCAAATTCCGTACGCTGAAAATGTTTATTAATGGAGATGTTAATCAGCCAAAATTGGCCCCAACCAATGCCAAACCATTGAATTAAGAAGAATGTTAATTTAGAGCTGATCAGAACTTTTATTAAAGCTTGTGGGTGTATTGTAGGGACAAATAATTATTTTGTTCCGTTTAACCTGAGAAGAGTCTTAAAAAAAGAAAAAAAAGGGTACCCAGGAAGAAATATCCTTGTTGTCTGATATATAGTTGATGTTTGGAAAGCCACGCCAACATCTAGAGCTCAAATGGAGAGAGAGAGAGAGAGAGAGAGAGAGAGAGAGAGATGGAATAAGATCTCCTCACTGATTGGTAGATAATTTTTGGAAAACACTTGGGAACATTACAATTAATAAAATATGAGTGCTAATTATGAGACCTATACTTTGTTAGTCTTTATTAGTATGAGGTCCTGAGTAACACTGGTCATCCCTTAATATGCTTCTTATATTTTGTCTTTAGATTTGTGGAATAGAGCAAAAAGGTGGAAATTAAAGGGAAAAGAAATAAAAGAGAGGATAAAGAGATTTAAGAGTTGTAATATGAGAGGTAGGGCCCACTATTTTTTTTTTTAAATAATGGTACGACCCACTAATTAGACAAATATAATTGAATTGATACGTCATTATATCTTTGGAAATGATTCGAGGGGATAATACATTCCACCCGTAGCGACAGAGCAAAGAATCACGTGCAAATATGATCAACCCACGATACCAGTTTTTTTTGTATTTTTATTTTTACCCCAAAGCTTAATAGAAAGTGAAGAAATGGATTAGATCTAAAATGTAACTCTATTAATGGTCTGTGTAGTTTGAATAGGAACTTGAATTTTATAAAAAAGATATTATAACAAAACGATGAATTGTAATCAACCTACACAATAAACGGGTACTTATATGTGGAAGAAATTATATAAGTAATTCAGAGATTTTAAATACTTATATTCCAAACTTTTTATTATAGGTAATTCAAAGATAATTATATGCTTCCATTCCAAACAATTTCTTTGACAAACGGCCCGTTTGGGATCTGCATCCTACGGCTCTAGAGCACGAGTTTATGCGCATCTGAATTTCCGCTCGTGGTGCTAGACCGAATTCGGATTTTTAATTGCTTTTTACTCCTTTTTACTCATTTTTACTCCTTTTTAAATCACAATTAATTCCCAATTATTACCCTCGCACCTAAATTAAACACAAAATGAGAATTAATACAGATTGTAGAGAGAAACTAAATGAAATCAACTAAAATACAAGAAGATAAAAACAAAATAAATTAAATGAAACTAAACTAAAAATCATATAAAAACAAATAAAAATCTCCAAAACAAAGCTAATTTAAAAGTAAATAGGAGCGAAAATAATTCTATGTTATAGATATATCAATGACCAAAATTGGAAGGTGATCAGGAGTAATGACGTGATCTTAAATAATGAGGAGGCCATATATAAAGACAGACTGAAAGCAGAGACAAGATGCTTAGTTTCAGACTCTAAGAAAACTAAGATAGTTCCGCTGGGTGATATTCTTGTGAATGAGGAGGAGCATACAGGGGTTGAAGATCATGAGAACATAGCCTCAGAAGAAGAAGTACAGAGAACACCTGCTACAACGGTCAGGAGGTTTAGCAGAACTGTAAGGGCACCACATAGGTATTCTCCTGCGTTGAATTACATTTTATCGACCCATAAAGGTGAGTCGGAGAGTTAATGAACTCGTTAACGTCCAATCAGACATGGCAGTTGGTTAAGTTACCAAAGGGTACGAAAGCTTTGAAGAATAAATGTGTGTACCGGATAAAAGATGATCATGACGGTAGCAAAAGGTACAAGATAAGGCTAGCAGTAAAAGGATTCCAACAGAAAGAGGGCATCAACAACACGAATATCTTTTCCTCGGTGGTGAAGTTAATCACAATTCAAACAATTCTTACATTGGTGGTATAAGAAGATTTGCTCTTGGAGCAAATGGATGTGAAGACAGTTTTTCTTCATGATGACTTGAAGAAAGAAATTTACATGGTGCAGCCACAAGGGTTTGAGTGAAGGGGGAGAAGATGGTGTACAAACTTCAAAAGATCTTGTATGGTCTCAAGCAAGCTCCTAGTCAGTGGTATAAGAATTTTTACAGTTTCATGAGCAGTATTAGGTTCTTAAGATGCCTTGTAGATCACTGTTGATACGTGAAGAATTTTAGTAGCTCGTTCGAAGCAGTTTGCTATGAAGGAATTGGGTGCTGCAAAACATATCCTTGGGATGAGAATTACAAGTGATACTAATGTCCTAAAACTATCACAAGAGGAATATGCGAAGAAGGTGTTGAAGAGGTTCAACATGGAGGATGCAAAATCGATGAGTACTCCTTTGGCTAGTCATTTCAAGTTGTTGAAGGAAAAAACCGACTTCGGAGCATGAGCAAGTCTATATAGCTAAGGTGCTTTACGCCTCCGCTATAGGCAGTCTTATGTACGCTACGATATGCACTAGATTGGACATTACGCATACAGTGGGAGTGGTCAATAGGTATATGAGTAATCCAGGCAAATACCATTAGAAAACAGTGAAGTGGATTCTGATAGGTGCTGCAGGTTTAATTGTGTGTGTATATATTATATATATACGCGTTCTCTACAAGCAAAAAAAAAAAGTTCATAACACGTTCTTAGCAAGAAAAAAAAAATGTACATGCACGTTTGTTCGTTTCTTCAACAAAGAAAGGGAGTAGTATATGAAACACGAGTTAGACTTTCTTGCATGTAGGCCAAATATAAGTGCTACTTTAGCTTTACTCGGGGAGTTCTCACCCAGTGTTACTTTTACAAAAGTGACCCCGAATTGACAACCATATCTTCATCTAGACGGAAGAAAAAATATATATTTATAAACACCTCCATTGAATATTGGTGTACAGTTACTTTGTTTTGGAAGTACGTAATATCGTGAAAAATGCTTCAGATCATTAATAGAAGACCCGCCATATAAGTTACTTTTTTTATTCTTTTTTATATATAACTTTTTTCGTTGCCTTTTCAATAAATTTTATGTAGGACTTGGTGAGTTTATTAAGGGCATCGATTTAATTATTAGAACATGCGTTAATAAGCGTTGATTGGCTCCCCTTTCATCATTTGCAATTTTTTTTTTTTACGTAAAAAGATGGTTATGATGCTTTTTAGAATGGATAAAATTATTACGGTACCCTATGTTAATATAGCGAAATATCTTATTGGTATTCTGTTTTTAATAATATTAAAATCGTAACTTCAGTCGTGTTTAGAATTGATCATATTTTTATTTTTACGTTTTTCGAGAAGAAAAAATGAAAATATTTTCAAAATGGCGTTTGGCACAATAAAGATAAAAAAGGGAAATGAAAATGATTTTTTGGTTTAGTGTAAAATGAGAGAGAAATGAAAAAAAAAATTTAGTCATTTTTCATTTTTTATTTTCATTTTCTCCTCTCTCTTGAGCAGAGAGAGAGAGAAAGAGAGACATTAATGAGTTTTTTTACATTGAAAACAATCTCTTGATAAAACTACCAAACGCATTTTTAAAAATAATTTATGTCTGAGATTGAAAACGTTTTCATTTTTATGTTCATACCAAAAATAAAATCATTTTAGAACGAGTTCCAAACGCGCCCTTCATTTTTAAAGAAAGGTTCTTTTAACACCTAAAACCAATTTTTAGGACAATGTACATTTTACGTTTCTCACTAATTAACAATAAACTAGTAATTTTAAAAAAATATATATGAAAATAATTTAATATATTTAAAAATTAAACAATCAATATAAATTAAAATGTTTTTAAAAAATAATTTTAAAGTTAATTATTAGTTTCTATTTAATTGATAAAAATGGTAGTTTAGACATTATATGTACCGAAAATTAGTCTTAGGGTACTAAAATAATCTTTCTTTAAAGGTGAAGCTACTATTTTAATATTAAAAACACAGAGTACCAATGAGATGTTTCGCTATAATAAAGAGTACCAAATATAAGAAGAACCAATGGATTAAAGGACCTACTACTAGGGAAAGTAATATTTTATATATCGTTACCTCTTGCTATTGGTTTTGACTTCATTTGTATTAAGAAATTTCATTATTTTAGTTTTGGGTTACTTACCTGATTTTATAATTTATATAGAGTCTCCTTTATAGTACTCCTTACTAGTAAACTTTCCTTCTTTTCTTAGACTTTGGTTATAGGAATATAGTTGAACCACATTAAATCTCTCTTTATCTTCTCTCTTTCTTTGTATTTCTTATTTAATTATTTATTACCTACAAGAGTTATGTGCAGTATTATATGATCATTGTTGTAGGGTGAAACAATACCTTAAAAATAGATCATGAACACGGCCCACCGATCATAGGGAAACTCATTAAATGATTAAGGACAACTCAGTCCTAATAGCCACGTCAACAACAACTCTTTTGGGAAGTAGACCATTATGAGAAACATTAGGAATGAACATGGAGTTGATCGTTCTCTCCAATATAAGCGAAGAGACCTCGAGTAGCTTTGATGAAGTTGAGGCTACGCGGATATAAGGATCCACATTATTTACTCAGAGATTCGTTATCTATAATTTGAATATATGAAATACGAATAAGGAAAACACTCAGATTAATTGTAATCTCTATATTTTAGAAAATTATCTCAAGAGATAAGAGAAATATCCCAAATTTAAATAAGGGAATTGACAAGGGCGGTCGCCTGGTAGTATAAATAGGGAATCATGATTCAGAAAATATCCAAAGTCTCATCTTGAGCATTAGTGCATGTATTTTTCTCCAAAGTAGTGAATTTTTTCCTCCTCCCCACAATGAACGTAGCTCTGAAACTAATAGTGAACCACTATAAATTTTGAATGTTCTTGCTTTTATTTCACGTTTAATTACATTTCAATGGTGTCAAGAAATTCATTATTATTCAATTAATTAATTTTCATCGTCAACAATCATACTCATTAATCAATATATTTTCGAATCCAATTAAAATATATTGTTGTTAGTAATCTCTTACTTTGGAATTTGATAGTTCCTTCATTTAAATAATACCACGAGAAAAAGGACTTCTGAGTTAGAAAATAGTCGGGGTGAACAAAAAGTCGACAACCCTACAAACCCCATTAATCCACCCAACCCAACCCATTTTAACATGAACCTGACCAATCCGATCAAGAGTTCAAGCCAACCCACTCAACCCGACTATTAATTGGATGAGTTTTTCCTAATCCAAATTAACCCGAACTCACCTAATCTATTTATCTATATAAATAAATATTTTCCTATCTCATAATATATTTTTTTGTCTCATATTTTACATTATTTACTTGACAACCGATTATGTTTAACATTGTATGAGTATTTATTATTGTTTGTTTGTTGGTTTACAACTTATATATTTGAACTTGCTTTACATATATTTTATTTTTATATTGGTCTTTATACATTTTTTATTTTGGGTTGAATGATTAGCTTTATTTATTTTTTTATTTCTTATTTCTTTATTATGTTCAATCTGATAAACCCACCTAATCTACCCAATATTTAAATGAGTGGGTTGATTTTAAACTTTAGATTGATTGTATGGGTTAAATTTAAAATCAACTCACCCAAACTTAATTGGATGGGTTGAAAAATCTCAAAAACCCACCCAATGTTCACGCCTAGAATATTGTGTTTGTTTCTGTGTATTGTTATACTTTTTTGAGAATAGTGATAATTCACACTCAATATGTGTTGTGTGTGTGTGTGTGTGTGTGTGTGTATGTCGCGTTTGAAATTATAATAATTAAAGTAATCTATCGTCTTCCTTCATTTGGTCATCACAAGTCAAAAAGTTTCCAAGTGTAAAATTATATGGTCACAAGGTCACACTGATTATATTTCTTATATTGAAAAAAGTAGTATGGACAAATAGTTTACTAATTCCTAATTATTACACGAGTTCACACTAAAAAATCTATGCGAACATGGCGCATTAAAAACAAAAAAATCTATAGGAACATACGAAGTGTTTTCCACGTGATCTGTTGATCAAATCGCGTCCTTGCTTTAATCTTCAAATAGTAAACACTCCAACTTTATAAAAAGAACCACAATAACTCTACAAAGTTAAGCCCCCCAAAACCTTGGCTTGGTTATATAGATCATACAAGTTCTTTTGTTCATATACCCTCATGTTCTTGGCAAAAGCTTCCTTTACAAATATGGTTTCTTCCATGAAGAAACTCCTACTTATTCTCGCCCTTATCTACTTCTCTTTCTACCAAGACGCGATCATCATAACCATCGCCGATTCCACACCTGTTTATGTACCCAAAGAGAATATCGCCCTCAACTGTGGCTCACAGGAGGAGCTAACTGCACATGATAACCGTATTTGGATTGCGGATCATGAAAAAGATTCTCGATATTCCCTCATAGAATCAGACGGACGAAACAAATCGAATATCTTCGAAGCCCGCTCACAATACACCGTCGAAGCGGTGCCGTACATGACCGCACGTGTGTCTCGATCCCAGTTCACCTACAGCTTCGGCCTCACCCCGGGTCCCAAATTCATCCGGCTACACTTTTATCCCACACAATATCGCGATCTGGGTGACTTTGATCCCACAAGCACCTTCTTTACTGTCAAAGCCGGACGCTACACTCTGCTGAAGAACTTCAGCGCGTAT
>NW_010357090.1:426164-443611 GCF_000414095.1 Morus notabilis | reverse complement strand
ACACCGACAAGGCGCTCCAGACACTTTACCGGTTGAACGTCGGCGGCAACGACATCTCGCATGATCAAGACACTGGCATGTACAGGTTGTGGACCCGAGACTTTCCCTACTTCAAGAGCTTGGGCTTTGCCCCCTGTGACACGAAAAAGAAGCTGAAGTACACTTATATAGAAAATTACACTGCCCCTGATGATGTCTACCGAACCTCCATCACCATGGGAAACAACAGGACATACAACAACCTCCGCAACATCACCTGGAGGTTGCCCGTCGACTCCAGATTCTACTATCTGGTTAGGCTCCATTTCTGCGAGTTTGAAGACACATACCAGAAGCCCGAGGATAGGATGTTCCGAATCTATCTAGACAACCGCACGGCTGATCCTGCTTTTAATGTGATTGTTTGGACTGGTGGTAATGGGATCCCGATGTATAAAGACTTTGTGGTGAATATTTGGGATGATGCTTTTCTCTTTGTTGATCTGCACACTAGAGCTGAGGATTCTACCTACGAGGATGCTATCTTAAACGGCATAGAGGTGTTCAAGATGAGCGATTCTGATCGTAACCTCGCGGGACCAAACCCTCCACTACAGGACTCTAAGGGATCCGACCAAACTCTGAATCCAAACACAGAAAATTCCAAGTCGAAGAAAACACTATTGGCCATTGCCTTAGGGAGTGGCGTTGCTGGCTTTGTTGTTCTACTGTCTATGGTGTTCTGTGTAGTTTTCTTGAGGCTACGGAAGGAGAAACGCTACCACGGTTCGTCCAAAAGAAGATCCAGCAGGTCGACGAAGACTTCCTCGGGGTGGCTTCCTGAGCAGGTTTGCCGTTGTTTCTCGCTTGCCGAGATCAAGATGGCGACCAACAACTTTGACCAAGCGTTGGTGATCGGCAGGGGAGGTTTCGGTTACGTCTACAAAGGTCATTTGGCCGACGAAGCGTCCACAGTTGTTGCAATCAAGCGGCTGAACAAGGGGTTATCGGGCCAAGGAGAGAAAGAGTTCGAAGCGGAGATTGAGATGTTATCTCAGCTCCGCCACGTCCATTTGGTCTCCCTAATAGGCTACTGCGACGACGACGATGAGATGATCCTCGTCTACGACTACATGGCCAACGGGACTCTTCGAGACCATCTCTATGGCACGGACAACGACCCTCTCCCGTGGAAACAGCGTGGGCTGCACTACCTCCATTCAGAAGTGAAGAATACCGTCATCCACCGAGACGTTAAGACGACAAACATATTGTTGGACGAGAAGTGGGTGGCCAAAGTTGCCGATTTTGGATTGTCAAAACTCGGTCGCGGCGACAGCGCTGTTAGTACGGCGGTGAAGGGCACTTTTGGGTACATGGACCCGGAATACGCACAGAGCCGGCAACTGACGGACAAGTCCGACGTGTACTCTTTCGGTGTGGTTCTTTTCGAGGTGTTGTGTGCCCGTAAACCGGTGGATGTCAAACTCGAAGAGGATCAAAGAAACTTGGCACAATGGGCAAGGAAGTCCATAAAAGAAGGGAGGATTCAGAACATCATAGACCCGTACTTGATAGGCAAGATTGCGCCGGAGTGTTTCAAGAAGTTCGTGGAGGTGGCGGAGAGGTGCGTCCGAGATTATTGGAGTCAACGGCCCACGATGCATGAGGTGATGGAGAACTTGGAGTTTGTGTTGGAGCTGCAAGAACAAGCGGACGCCACGCAGCTGGGGAATAATCCCGACGGGCTGTGTTCGTATCCGGAGAAGCTGTCGTTCCATCTGGTTGTGGATAACGGTGGGTTCGGATACGACGTGTTGGGGTTGCGAAGTGGGGCCGGTGTTACCACCACGGTGGGGTCCAACACCGCCGAATCGGGCTTTCGTAGTCTGGACAGTGAAAGTGGCACCCTCGAAATATTCTCAGACGCCTCTATTTCCAAAACCCAAGAATAATTGAGAGAAGAAAAAGTGTTTGTAGTCCTTGTGTGTGTATTTTTAAGCTAAAATCGTATGTGTACTAGCTACCTGAGATGCTGAGTGATGAATGAGTTTTCTCCTGAAGAAAATTGTGGAATAGATATTAGTTTTTAATAGAGGAGTTACCTAACGTTGTATATTTTGGCAATGATCACAAGTTGTTGATAGTCCTAGACAAACCACACTGCCAGGTTTGGTGAAAGAGAGGAAAAAAGAGACTGATAATGAAGTGTTCTTGCGCCTTCATGTATGTATTTATTTGCTAATCGTGTACGTTTGAGATTTTGAGTGAATCAGATTTCTCCTGAAATTAGAGAGGAAAGTGTGAATTAGATTTGTATCTAAAATTGAGTTAGTTGACGTATGTTGTCTCTTTTGGAATTAGTTCATCTAAACTATAGATTGGTGCGCAAAGTAACAAGTTGGTACGATAAAATTGGCGTATCTGCATGAGGATATTCATATGCCTGTATAGTTGAATCTATAGATCTTTGCGTAAATTGTGCGTCCGTTTTTCCCCTTATCTTTATGCTTATTCTCTCAACTAGCTAATTTGATGGGCTTCAGATTTTTCATTGATGTACCTACTTGGTTTTTTGAAATTATCCCAAGAAGATTGCACTATCATTCCTGAGTTGTTGTTGGACCATCATTTGCCATTACCTTCTGATAGGAAACTAACTTTACTAAAAGAAATGAAGATATTGATGGGATATCCTTTAAAATCCAAAGTAGCTTTTAGAAAAAGAAAGTTGTTGAAAGTTGTTGTGAGGCTCGTCACATAGCCAGCTCTACCAGAGATATAAAGAAGAGTCCCACAAAAATAGGTACTTGTGAGAATCTTTCTTGGTCTCTCGCGAAATTAAATAGAATCACTCTTTAGAAAAAGCAAAAGCCATTCATAACTAATTACGTTCCATTTTCTTTTGACTTTTTTATGTAAAAAAATAAACTGTCTTTGTAAATAAACAATTTCAAGTCTAAGATGGAGAGCGTGGTTGATGTGAATCCATGCAAATCATCAGGAAAGTGGGGGAATGTCTTCGTCAAGATCATATATAAATTAGTAATAAAGACCCACTTTTAAAAAAGAAACTAATTGTTTGGAGTAACCTTGACTTAGAGGTCTATTTTCTGGTTTTTTCGGTTCAGTTTGCTTATTTTATAATGGTGATGATAAACCAGTACTACATAAGAGAGTACAAATTACGATCACACACAAACACACACACACACATATATAAGTAATTAGTAGGATAGATCTTTCGAATTATTATATAAATTCTTTTTTTTTTTTTTGTGACATACGATTTTCGTTATAGCAACTTGATTGTTGAGGGGGAAATAGTTACAATTTTTGAATTATATATATAAAGGATTTATTATTTGATGATTAGAGTAGGTAGTACGTGTAGAGATCTGCTGCCTCAAAAAAGCATGCATCGATGAGAACAAAATCTTATACTTAAAAAATAGTAGGAGAAACACTCTCCCTGGCCAATATTCATATAAATATATGCACATTATACAAATAAATGATCTATACCTTTTAAATATAACCAGTACTTTTGTGCCTTTCTTTTGTTAACCTTTGGTTTTTGCTTAAATTTTTATTGAATTTTTTCTTCAATTTTCTTTAAATTGCTATAATTTTAATATACATTGTTATATTAATTAGATAAAAATGTGGTGGTAATATATAAAAAAGACTCCCACAACGGAAAAAATTCCTGACTCCGACCCCTTCTTTTCTTAAGCAGGAATTGGGGACGGAAAATCATTTCCTACTTCATATTTTAAGTTTCAAGCTCAGATATTTGATCATATGATCTTGTTGCACCTTTGATCAATAATAATAGCTTTTTGAATCAACATACACGAATAAAAACATAGTACTTCTTAAGTAGATTTTTTAATTATTGATGAAACTACTTCATTGGTTATTAGAAAAGAAAAATTGAAGTATGCCTCGGTGTTCATACGATCCTTTTCTTTTCTTTTTCATGAATTCACAACAAAGGAATTCGTTCACTCTTGTTCTTCACAAACTGAAGCGGTGTCGTGGAATTTCTTTTACATGGCACTTTTGACCCCAATACTCTTTTCTAATTGGTATATATACCGGATGAAGAAAGAGGGAGAGAGAGAAAGAGTAAGAAAAAGAGCCAATAGCCAGCTAGTCTCCGTTCTTGTGTCCCCCTTTTTTTTTTTCCCAATCAATGTGTCCCAAAATTAAATCAGCCACCATGTAAGAACTCACAAGTCCAATAATTGAGTGAGTCTTCCCCCTGGGTCTTGGGCACGTGAATAATTAATCTAAAAGGCATCAACCTCTATCTTTCCTCTTTCTCCTCTCACTCCCTCACACGTCCAGTACACGCACAGCACTCTCATATATGCCCTAGTTTTTATTCTCATCTGAATCTGTATTCAACAAGATGAAAAACTCATATACTCCATCCTCATCATCTTTTCATCTTCATTTTCATCTGTTCTTTAACATTAATCAAAGTCTCCGGAAACTCAACTTCCGAAGAGTTATTTAAACTCAGTAACTCCAAAGCAAATCTCTCTATAACAACAAGCAAAGAATTCTCTCCCAAGAAACCAAACTGCAGCACCAAACATGTCGTTACGGCCGTTGCTGTTGCTTCATTATCGTCTTTAACCATCCTAATTCTTCTGGGCTGCACTATTTTCTGCAGAAGGCGCAGAACTATCCAGTCAGATGAAGAGCAAAAAGTTTTATATTGTCGTCGTTTCACTCTAAATGAAATAAGAACCGCCACGAACAACTTCGATACGGACCTTAAAATCGGCGACGGCGGGTTCGGAAGAGTTTACAAGGGCTTCATCGACGGCAAAGAAAGCCCCGTCGCCGTCCAAGTCTTGAAGTCAACGTCGAGTCAAGGGTTCCGCGAGTTCTGGACTGAAGTCGAAACGCTTTCGAAGCTCCGAAACCCTAATCTCGTCCCTCTGATCGGCTAATGCAACGATCAACGGTTCATGATCATCGTCTATGATTATATGGCACATGAAACGGTCCGTGATCATCTGTACGGTACGAATAATCAGCCTCTAACGTGAAAGCAGAGATTAGAGATCTGCATTGGAGCTGCTCGTGGATTGGTTTACCTTCATGCAGGCGCAGAGCATAGGATGAGAATCCACCGCGATGTGAAGACGAGCAACATTCTGTTGGACGAGAATTGGGTCGCCAAGGTGTCGGACTTTGGGCTTTCGAGATTGGGCCCGGCGAGCCCATCGAGAAGCCACGTCAGCACGGATGTGAAGGGCACTTTTGGGTACTTGGATCCGGAATACTTCTGGACCAAGCAGCTCACTTCCAAGTCTGATGTTTATGGGTTTGGAGTGGTGATGTTCGAGGTGTTATGTGGTAGGCCTGCCGTTGATATGGGCCTGGAGGAGGAGCAACAGAGTTTGGTCCAATGGGCTCGATTTAACGTGAAGAAAGGGACGCTTGATCACATCGTAGATGAGAATCTGGAGGGTCAGATTACGCCGGAGTGTTTGAAGGTGTATGGAAAAGTAGTAGATCGGTGCTTGAGAAGTGATAGAAAACGACGGCCCAAGATGGATGATGTGTTGAGGGCCCTTGAGTTTATACTGAGGCTGGAGGAAGGTGCTGATGCAGCCGCGGAGGAGGGGATATAAATTGGTGTGGAAAATAAGAGTGACGAGAACATTTCATGTTGGAGAGGTGGAGATCAATTGCTTGTGAGATCACAGTACAAAAATGTCGTGTTGCATTCTTGTCCAACGATATTATGGCCAAAAAGTAATTCTCAAAAAATGCTTTTGAGATTCTTTAGCGATAAGGTGGGGCTGAAATGGGCCACACAATCTACATCCCGAGCTCTGATAGTTTTATGTTTCATGTGTTCGTGTACACTAAAGAACCGTCATGGTGAGCGTCTAAATTAAAATGAAAAATATCCATGGCCATAAAATATGTTTTCTCTTCTCTGTGAACGTATAAAATACTCTTACCAATGAAAAATTTGCTCATCTTTCTTTTCAATTTCCAATTACTTCACATGCTGATGATATCGAATTAGATTATGGATTATTCAAAAAGCAGAACGAATAAGACAAGCTCTCAAAACAACCTAAAGAAAATTTAGAGGAATGTCTATTTATGGGACATAAAGATTTATACATATCTTTTAAAATCTATTTATGGGACATGAAGATTTATACATATCTTTTAAAACATTACAAAAATTTTGTACTAACTTTCTTCTTTCATATATTAATATAGGAGAATGACACAAAAAGAAAATTCACAAATTCCCTAATTTTCTGCCAAAAAAGAAAACATGAGCATGCATATTGTATTACTGGTTCCAGCTTCATTACATTTCATCAGGCAAATTAATTATTTATAAATCAAGGCTCCATTCGTTTCATTAATTCGAGTCAAACTCAAGTTTTTACTATAGTGTTTTCTCTCACAAAAAAATTCATATTTAACTTTTTGTGTTTCAGTATTTTCTTTCACATAAATTCACTTTTCTACTCAAGTTGAAAACTCGAACTAACGAAACAGCTCAAAAGTAAAACTTTGATTAGCTCTTTTTTTTTATAATGTTTTTCTCCCTATCCAGCTTAATTAATTACATTTGATCGGGTTGATTTATTATTTAAGGTAATTATGTTAAGTTTTAGTTTTGATCATCTTAATTATTTGAAGTAATTTGAGTTTTAACTTTTTTTTCGCAATTTATCCTTTTTCCTTCTAGCTCTTACATGCCGGTACTTTACGCCTTCCTCCAGGCCAGCAATCTCTTTTCAATCCAAGAGTTGCTTGACAAGAAAGCGCCTTCCGGTTAGCTTAAATTAGTGTTAGTTAAACATAGCGGGAACCTCATAACTATGCAAATCCCAATTTCGGTTCTGATGCTTCGCGGGGAGGAATTGTTGATCGAACTAATCGACTTGCTTTTGAGAAGATAAAAAATCTATTGATTGAATCTTTCTGTGAAACAAATAATTGTGAGGCGGCAGGGCATCCCAATTTCTCTTTGGGTCATGGTAGCATAATCCAAATTATTGCAACAGATGTCCGGCAACCAATTACTCGATGTCCAAATGATCCGCTAGTCAAACCTGACCCTATATATGTTGTAAGGGGTGGGGGATAGGTGGTGGATTCAAAAGGTGCATGAGTGGTGACATTTAAATAAATTTTTTAAATTTAAATGATATTCAAAACATATTTTTTGTCTTATTATTACTTTTTAGACTAAAGTTAATACATATTTCAAGTCATCCTTAAAAAAATTTTAAAATTTTTTATTAAAAGTCATTTGATGAATAAACGTTTAGTAAAGTTTGATTCCATTTCACAATGGATAACATACATACAATAGAAAATTAATATTTATTTTCATAAGCTCAATCTAGTCCACTAAAACGTTAGTGGTAGTTGGAAGCTAAAACAAATAAGTTAGCACTATACTTTTGTCATTACCCTTTTGTCCGGTATCTAAGTAAGGTTTCTTCATTTTATATCATTAATACTTCTTACTCCAAACTGCAGAATACAAGAATATTCTTACATATTAGTCATATATTGTTTGTATACAAACATAATGGTCCTGTAAATTTGTTTTACTCGAAAATACCATTCGAGAAGCACACATCAGGTTTACAAATTAAAGGACGTATGAACTGGAATAATTGATTACTTCACATTGAAAAAACAAAGAAAAAAAAGAAAAGGAAAACAAAACTCACGTATGAGCATTAATGGATATAGCAAGTGCACTAAAGGCTGATTTGTACGAGGTATTAGGGAATTAATTACAACAGATTTTCTCTGTATTTTAAATTCTTGTAATTAGTTGTAATATCCTTGTAATTAGTTAGAATCCCCTAATTCTAGGATAGTTTCCTATTTTTGTGTTTTGGGTAACTCACGGCAATGCACAATTTTGTGTATATATATTCATTCTTAATCAATGGAAAAGTTAAGCCATTGTTTCTCAATATTCCTCTCTCTATTTCAACATGGTATCAAGAGCCTAATCTTCTAGGGCGTATTTTCTTCTCTCTTTTTTTTTTTTTTTTTTTTTTTTTTTTTTTTTTTTAAAAAAAACCCGACTCCACCCCCTTACCAAAAAAAAAAAAAAAAAAAAAAAAATCTAAAACTACCCCACCAGTCTCCTCAATGGCTTTTGATGCGACCCCCTCTTCCACCAACGACCCTATCACCATCCAAAAGTCCCAGGATCCTCAACATCCCCTCCTTACAATCAATCTCTCCAATATCTCCAAATTGTCATCCACCAATTATCTCACATGGAGCCTTCAAATCCAATCTCTTCTTGAAGGTTATGATCTTCATCACTTCATTGATGGCACTCATACTCCACCACCACCCACTGTCACAGGCAATAAAGACTCGTGCAGGTGAACTTGCTCTTCTGGGGAAGCCCGTTGATGATGAGGATCTTATTGATTGGGTTCCTGAAGGACTCAGTGATGAGTACAAATCCGTTATTGATGCAATTAATGCCCGTGAAACGTCAATTTCTTTTGCTGAACTCCATGAGAAACTTCTCAACAAATAAGCATCTCTTCAGACCGCTCAACCATCTTCTCTATCACTACCAGCAACGGCAAATCCCACAGCCTTCCGTAATCGTCCAAATTGGCGTCCACCAGCCACTCATCCATAACAACCAGGCCCTACGACTACACTTTCTCCTCATGATCAACGCCAACCCAAACCTTATTTGGGTCGTTGTCAAGCATGCGGCATTCAAGGACACACTGCCAAACGATGCCCGATGTTTCGGCTTGTCACTAATCAAATATCCCCGACACCTCATTCTCAAGGCTCTCAGTGATATTGCCCCTCCACACCCTGACAACCACGAGCTAATCATGCTGTTCTTGGGAACAACACCACTCCTACTTGGCTGCTGGATAGTGGATCATCTCACCACGTTACGTTTGACTTGAGCAATCTCTCTCTTCATAGCCCATATCAAGGATCTGATGATGTCATGATCAGTGATGGATCGGCCCTTCACATCACCCATACTGGTTCTACCACCATACCTACTTCCTCTTGCACATTTACTTTACAAAACATTTGTGTCCCTTCCATGAAAAAGAACTTAATTTCGATTAATCAATTTTGCACTAATAACCATGTTTCTGTTGAATTCTCACCCTCTGGTTTTTAGGTGAAGGATCTAAACACGGGGGCAATCCTTTTAATGGTGAACCTAAGGATGGCGTATATGAGTGGCCGACCACATCCCCTTCAGTTACCTCTTCACCGTTGCTTGCATTTTCCAGTGTCAAGACCACTTCGTTCGAGTGACACTCTAGACCAGGCCATCCATCATTTACTATTATGAAAAATATTGTTTCCAAGTTTTCTTTACCATTATCTAGTCCGTTATCCTCTTCCACACATTGTAATGCATGTTCATGTAATAAAAGTCATAAAATTCCATTTTCTTCTTCTACCTTAACCTCATCCCATCCGTTTGAACTTCTCTTTTCTGATGTATGGATCTCTCCTGTTTATTCTGTTGATGGTTTTTAGTACTATGTTATTTTTGTTGATCATTATACCCTGTACATTTGGTATTATCCACTTAAACAGAAATCCCATGTGTATAATGTCTTTCTGCGCTTCAAGGCATTAGTCAAAAACCAATTTAAACACCGAATTGTTACCCTCTATTCAGATAATGGTGGCGAATATAAAGCCCTTGATAGTCTTCTCTCCACCAATGGTATATCTCATCTTACTACACCACCCCATACACCAGAACACAATGGTATTTCCGAACGATGTCATCGTCATATTGTTGAAACCGGTCTATCTCTTCTCACACATGCATCGATGACTCTAACTTATTGGACTTATGCCTTTGCCACTGCTGTATATCTTATCAACCGTATGCCCACACTCACACTACATCTTTCATCTCCTTTTGAAAAACTCTTTGAGTCTCAACCCAACTACACTAAACTTCGGGTGTTCGGTTGCTTATGTTATCCGTGGCCTCGTCCTTATTCTCAACATAAACTTGACTCTCGTTCCACTCCTTGTGTTTTTCTAGGTTACACTTCAACACAAAGTGCCTATATTTGTCTTGATCTGTCCATTTCTAAAACATTTATTTCTTGTCATGTCAAATTTCTTGAAAACTCTTTTCCCTTTACCACTCACCAATCCCATCTCTCTCGTCCCACCCCAGAGATCATTTCCAAATGGCTTCCCCCGGTCCAAATTCTACCCATTTCAAGTGGCTCATTCAATACGCCTCCACAAAAGGGATTCCTCGTGTCAACATCTGTCACAAAATGCCTAAATGGTCGACCGACCCTCCTCACCAGTCGACCGTCGACCTCTGTCCACAGACCTACCTTTACTTGGACACAGTTTGGTTGACTGCCAAGAAACCACGATCGACCACTTACCACTAGAACCACACAATTCTGAGACCTCTTCTACTTCAACCACAGCTCAACCCACCCATCAAAATACCCATCCCATGACCACTAGAGTGAAAAATTACATCCACAAACCCCTAACCAAGATGAATCTCACTGCTGTCCTTTCTCAACCATCAGACAATGGGCCTTATAATGTTAACCAAGCCCTAAAAGATCCCAAATGGAGACAAGCTATGAATGATGAATTTGATTCTCTTGTTCGGAATAGAACCTGTGAGCTTGTTCCATCTACTTCTCTATAAAATTTTGTTGGATGTAAGTGGGTTTTTCATATTAAATGGCTTCCTGATGGTTCTGTTGACGAGTACAAAGCCAGATTCGTTGCCAAAGGTTTTCATCAGCGACCTAGAGTGGATTATCATGACACTTTTAGTCCGGTTGTCAAGCCAACAACAATACACCTTGTTCTAAGCCTGGCAGTCAGTAGAGGTTGGCAGTTGCAACAGTTGGATGTTAATAATGCCTTCCTTCAAGGCCATCTTTCTAAAGATGTCTACATGGCCCAGCCTCCAGGATTTGTTGATAGAGACAATCCAACACATGTATGCAAATTAAAGAAGGCTATATATGGACTCAAGCAGGCCCCACATGCTTGGTACCTTGAACTTCACCAGTTCCTCATTGAGACTGGGTTCACAAACTCTCATGCAAACACTTCTTTATTCATTCTCCACTCAGGTGACATTACTATATATCTACTTGTTTATCTGGATGACATTATTATCATAGGTACCAGCACCAATATTATTCAACGCTATATTGACCTCCTGGCACAAAGATTTTCAATCAAGGATCTTGGTGCCTTGTCTTATTTTCTCAGCATTGGGGTTCTCACCACTCCATCTAGTCTGTTACTTACTCAAAAGCGCTACATCACTAATCTTCTTGCCTGGACAAAAATGTTTGGTGCCAAACCTGTTACTACACCACTTGTTACAGATGGAAATCTTACACTTCATTCAGGTACAGCTCTGACTAACTACACATAATATAGAACAATTGTTGGCAGTCTAGAGTATATTTGCCTCAATCACCCAGACATAGCATATGTTGTTAACAAGCTTTCCCAATTCATGCATTGCCCGATGTCTGAACATTGAAATGCTGCAAAATGACTACTTCAATATCTGTGTGGCATATTGACTCATTGATGATTTCTTCATAAGGAAAATCCACTTTCTCTTCATGCCTTCTCAGATGCAGATTGGGCTAGCAACAAAGACGACTATACCTCTATGAGTGTCTATGTTGTCTATCATGATCGTCATCCTATTTCTTGGTCATCCAAGAAACAGCGTACAGTTGCTCGGTCATTGATAAGTGAGTTTTAACTCACTTATTTAATGTCCTAAAATTGGATAATTTACAATATCTTCAAGTTTTTAGGTTGTTTTAAATATGTTTGTGAGTGATTCAGGTAAACAAAGAAGAATTGGATCACTTGGAAGAAAAACGTCAAAAGGAGCCCGTTCTAGAGGCGCGCCTGCGCGCCCACATCAGGGACTCCAGCGCGCGCCTGCGTGCCCACATCAGGGAAACCAGTGTGCGTCCGCGCCCTGGCCCCCAGCGCGCCCGCACAACTTGAGGGGCGCGCCCGCGCACTAGGCGTGTTCCTCCAACTTCAGACACGCGCCCGCGTGCTATTCCTCCAACCCAGGCACGCGGCCGCACGCTCTGAGGGCTCTGGCAAGCTGAGGTGCCACTTTCTGGGCATATAGAATTTGGCTGGGCCGAGTGGAAGACATAGAGAGCGGTGGAGAGTTTTGAGACAACACAGACAAAAGGAAAAACCCTAGTTTTTAGGGCAGCAAATAGTTTTTTTAGGGAATCAGAGGAAGCTCTTAGAGATTGGAAGATGGACTACACTGAGTTTTATTTTTCTTCCTCTTCCCTTCTCTTGTTCTAAGACCTAGCAGTTTCTTTATTTTTGTGGATTTATCATGTATTTTCATATTTGTTTAATCTTGAATATATTTGAGTTTACATTGATGGGTTGCTAGATTTTTATGCTAGGGGACTTGATGTAACCTTGCTACGATTATGCTATGAATATTTGATGCTATTTGAAGTTTTTCATGCCCTAACATTTGTGCTCTTCTTTGCTTAATGCTTTAATAAATTGAAAGATTGATTAGAAGATTTAGATATGTGGATTTAGGCTTGAGAGAGTCACTTGCACATGTTGGGATTTGTTGAACACAGCCTAGGGAGTATTGGAATCGAGAGCTGAATATGAGCTAGGTAATCACAAATAAATTAGAGCTTAATGAATGCACAATTAACTTAATTAATAGGGATATTAATTAGGTGATTTTGCATATATTTGACTCGGCACTCGAGAGAGGGAGTTGGATTATTTTAGGAACTTCATGATTAATGTTTGGCTTGAGGGAAATCAATATCATTAAAAAGGATTAGAATAATTAGGCAAGGTGAAATCAAGGACCCTAACTACCTTATCATTATAGCCCCCTTTGATCCCAAAAGTTTCTTCCATTGTTTAATTTGCTCATCTAATTAGTTTAACATTTTATTTTTGTTTTAATTGATCTCATTCTCATGATTGGACTTGTCTAGATAAAACTGGGTTATTCTAGTTGCAATACTTAGCTAGAGATTAGGAACACAATCCTCGTGGGACACCACACTCACTCACTATTTTATTACTTATCGACCTCGTGCACTTGCGAGTAGAAAATAGGTGTTATTTTCGCACCGATCAAGTTTTTGGTGCCGTTGCCGGGGACTGGTTGTTGTTAAAACTTGGCTAATATTGTGATGAAATAGCCTACTTTAATTTAGACATTTTTATTTTATTTTATTTATTATTATTTTTTTGTTTTTAAATTCTTTTAAATTTTTGTTTGCTTGTTTGCCTTTTTGTTCTTGAAGGTGAATGCAAAGAGTCCGTAGCTTGGAATTATTACCTCATGACTTGGAGATTGAATGGACAATTCGTGAAATTAGAAGGGAAAAGAGAAATCAAGCACGAGCTATGGGTGTTCAGAATCAGAATAACAATAATAATGAGCAACAGAGGGCAATTCGGGATTATTTCAAACCCCCAATTCAGGAACACTATTCAGGTATCCGGAGGCAGACCATCAATGCCAAAAATTTGGAGCTGAAGCCTTCCTTGATCTCGATGGTTCAACAGAATCAGTTTGGGGGATTGCCCAATGAGGACCCGAACACTCACTTGTCCATGTTCTTGGAAGCGGCTGACACGGTGAAGATTAATGGTGTCACTGAGGGCACCATCAAGTTGAAATTGTTCCCATTCTCTCTTCGGGACAAGGCTCGACAGTGGTTGATGTCACTGCCAACATGGAGTATTGGCACTTGGGAAGAGATGACTGAGAGGTTTCTTGCAAAGTTCTTCTCATATCTAAGGCATCCCAGTTGCGGAGTGAGATTGGATCTTTCCGCCAGAATGACTTTGAGCCGTTGTATGAAGCTTGGGAACGGTTCAAGGACTTGCTCAGAAAATGTCCTAAGCATGGGTATGATGAGTGGATGTTGATTGACAGGTTCTATAATGGGTTGAATGGCCAATCGAGGACTATTGTTGATAGCACTGCAGGTGGATCATTGATGGCAAAGTCTATTCCAGAGGCCTACAATTTGCTTAAGGAAATGTCTACCAACAGTTATCAATGGTCTTCAGAGCGTTCAATACCGAAGAAAACTGCTGGTATTCATGAAGTGGGTCTGTTAATTTCATTGTCGGCACAGGTTTCAGCTTTGTCAAATCAGATTGTAGCCTTGACTAACAAAGAAGAGTCATTTAGCAGAGAGGCAGTGGCAGGTGCCAGTACACTTTTTGCACAGGATGAGTACACTCAAGAGCAGGTTCAATTTGTGAACAACAGGAACTTTAACTATAGGCCCAATCAATTGCCTAATCGCTATCATCCTGGCTTGAGAAACCATGAGAATTTCTCTTATGCCAACAATAGGAATGTTTTGCAACCTCTTCTGGGTTTCAACCAACAAGTGGTGGAAAAGAAACCTTTTGTGGAAGATTTGTTGAGTACCTTCATTGTTGAGACTAGAGGCAGGTTTAACAAGGATGAGGCTAGACTTGACAACATTGAGACACATTGTAACAACATGAATGCAACCATGAAGTCCCTTGAGGTGCAAATCGGTCAATTAGCCAATGCGGTTAAGGGGCAATCATCCGGCAAGTTCCCAAGTGATACGGAGCCTAATCCCAAAGACCATTGCAAGGCTATCACCTTGAGAAGTGAGGAAGAAGTTGAGGCTCCTAAGCCCCAAGAGGATAAAATCAAGGAAGAAGAGGTAGGATCAGAGCAACCAAAGGAGAGTGTAAGGCCTAAGTCGATCTCTTTTCTGGATAATCCTCCTCTCATCGCTCTTACCCTCCCGTATCCGTAAAGATTCAAAAAGAAGAAGTTGGATGCTCAATTTTTGAAACCGTATCCGCAAAGATTCAAAAAGAAGAAGTTGGATGCTCAATTTTTGAAGTTTTTAGAGATTTTCAAAAAGATCCATATCAACATCCCCTTTGCGGATGCACTTGAACAAATGCCTAATTATGTCCAGTTTATGAAGGATGTCATGGCAAAGAAGCGGAGGTTGAAGGATTATGAGACCGTCAAGCTAACGGAAGAGTGTAGCGCTATCCTTCAAAGGAACTTACCTCAAAAGTTGAAGGATCCTAGGAGTTTCACTATTCCGTGTACTATTGGAGATTCTCACTTCGAGAAGGTCTTGAGTGATCTTAGAGCTAGCATTAATCTTATGCCTCTGTGTGTCTTTCGAAAGCTCAGACTTGGGGAAGTCACACCAACTACCATATGTTTACAAATGGTAGATAGGTCTCTCACTTATCCATGGGGTGTCATAGAGGATGTGTTGGTGAATGTGGATAAATTCTTTTTTCCCACTGATTTTGTTGTGTTGGATATGGAAGAGGATCGAGAAATTCCCATCATCCTAGGGAGACCCTTTTTGGCTACTGGAAGAGCGTTGATCGATGTACAAAGTGGTAATTTGACTTTAAGAGTGAATAATGGGGAAGTGAAGTTCAACATCCTGAACACAATGAGATTTTTGGAAGAGAAATCAACATGTCACCGGGTGGAAGTGGTAGAGTCGTGCATCAAGGAATTCTTTCAAGAAGTAACCCATAATGACCCTCTAGAACACAGCCTCACTACATCCTTGAACATGACCGATTTTGGTGAAGATCGTTGTATTAAGGAAGAGGGTATCGTTGATAGTGTTCTAGCTCTTAAGGCTTTACCGTGTGAAGTGGGGGATAATGCTCAAGTGAAAATTTTAGAGAAGCTTGGTGAGTGCTTCATCTCTCCAAGCTCATCGAAAGAAGGGTTAGTGCTGAAACAATTACCGGAACATCTTCGTTATGCCTTTTTGGGTGAGGATTCTTCTAAACCAATTATTATTTCAGCTTTTTTGAACAAGGAAGAAGAAGAGAAGCTCCTAGTTGTTTTGAAGAAACATGAGTCTACCTTTGCTTGGTCTATTTCGGATATTAAGGGTATAAGTCCTATAATTTTCATGCACAAGATTCTCATGGAAGATGCTTACAAGCCATTTATTGAGCACCAAAGAAGATTGAATCTAGCCATGAAGGAGGTGGTGCGTGCTGAGGTGCTGAAGTTGTTGAATGCTGGGATCATTTATGCCATTTCAGATAGCTCATGGGTCAGTCCGGTTCAAGTTGTTCCAAAGAAGGGTGGCATGACGGTGGTGAAAAATGAAAATAATTAGCTCATCCCCTCAAGAACAGTGACTGGATGGCGAGTTTGTATTGACAATCGAAAGTTGAACAAGGCCACTAGGAAGGATCATTTTCCCCTTCCTTTCGTTGATCAAATGTTGGACCGGTTGGTGGGGTACGACTATTACTGTTTTCTTGATGGATACTCGAGCTACAATCAAATTGTCATAGCCCCCGAAGACTAGGAGAAAATGACATTCACTTGTCCTTATGGTACTTTTACTTTTCGGTGGATGTGTTGGGATCGACATGTGCCCTAAGGATAGAAAATTGATTCTAGGGATTTTCTGTAGATTGACATTTTGATATTAATAAAAGAGGTTATTCATGTTTAATAAGTGGTGTCCTATTTACTTTCATTTGTTGAATGTATGATTAATTGAGCAAACATAAATACTCCTAGGCTGTTGGTAACATATCGGATTACCGTTGTATACGGGGTCTACATAGAAGACATGATAATTCGATAACAGTCTAAATAAAAGGTTCGCAATCGATGGAATAAGATTTGGGGATCTTATTCATGTTAAGATTGTAAAGGTTATCTACTTCCTTGGAGGGATGGTTTGTCTTGACCATCGGATCGGTTCCAAGTAGAAACCTTGATGTATACCAGTATTGAGGTATGACATTGGACTGGACCTAAAATGTTAATTGATTCGGTTTAATAATTCTGTTTATAAGAATCAATGACGCTTTGATTATCATCCTTCATTAATCTTAATCCTGAAATGGATACTTGAGTTCGCATCCATGACTCATGCACTTTGATCCACTATAGGTGAGACACTGATAATTGATGGTTAATATACTTGTGTGTTGGGTGTATGACATATGGATGGAGAAATCAAGATTCATAGATACGGAAACCATAGCCATCTTATAGGGTGGTTCTTTCAATGGAGAATAATGGAACTTTAAGTTAAAATGATTGAAAAGGTAAAACGAAATAAGTCCTTAATTCAATCATGGATAACATATTGGGGATTAAGCGAGTGATGAATGATCATGGAAGAAGCACTACGTAAGAGAGCTTTCGTAATACGGTAGGCAAACGGGAGTTCACCTTAGACTTTTAGTGGTATAGTCCTGAAGTTGATAATTGTTAAATAATTAATCGGGGATTAATTTTTCACAATTATAGGAGCCTATTTACATATTTCCATCGGGTCCCTCTACTAGCTCATATAGTTCCACGAAGCGTCTCGGGATTC
>NW_010357090.1:422500-426150 GCF_000414095.1 Morus notabilis | reverse complement strand
TGGACAAACATAATGATTTGTCGACATATGATTGGTTGTGGATAAAATAATTATTTGTTAATTATTTTGGTTAATTGAATTTTAGAAATAAGATTGTGTTTGAATTGTTTAATTTTGGAAAAACAAAATTTATTCTCTCCTATTTAAAGTGAACGAATTTTAATGGATGGAGGGAAATAGATTTTGTTTCAAAATAGTTTAAAATATATTCCTAATATTAATTATTAATTAGTTTAAACAATGGAGCTTATTTGATAGATTTTCTTCATTTAAAAAAGATGGTTCACGTTTTTTTTAGAGAAAGAAAATCTAGAATATTCCATTTGATTAAATTAATTAATATGGATAATGTTTGTGGAAAATATTTATTTAAAATCCAAACAAGAGAATCTTATTTAAATTCAAATTTTAAAAGGAGTTTGAATCAAGATAGGATTTGGACTTTTGGAAGATCAAAGGATCTTGATTTGAATTGAAACCAACAACCTTATCTCCTAAAGATAAGTGCACGAATTTTTGGAGTCCTTCTCCTAAGGAAATTCGTGGATAAGGTTCATAGAACCTAGCCCAAAAAAAATGTGTGATCTTTTGGTTCAAAAGATTTTCTAGTAAAAATAATTATTAATTATTTTTGGGTAGAAAATTTGTTTTTTGAAAAAGGATCTAAATATTATATTAGGGCTAGTGCTTCATGAAACAAGAGAAAATAATAGATCACAAAAGGTGATACACGAATTTTGGGAGAAAGAGAGAAAAACGTTTTTGGCTTTCTTCAGGACAAGGGAAAAATGTTTTTTGGGATTTTCTGGACTTAAGAATTCGTTCATGGTGTGAGGAAAAATAAGAGAGAAATTTCCATTGAATCAAAACTAAGAGGAAAGGTTTTATCGAGTGAAAAAAGATCGAGGTCAACTTGTTCCTGTCTTGAAGTTTTGAAGAACGAATCTAGATCGCTATTTTAACAAAGTACGTTAAGGTTGAGAAAGCGGGATCTAAGGTTCGTAGTGCAATACCGATCGCTTGGAACCTTAGCACGTGTACCCACACACACTCTGAGACAAGGAGCTCGAGAATAGTGGAGAAGATTCATTGGTGGACGCTCTAAATATTCTGGAGTCCAAGAAACAAGGTATGTTTGATCATGCATTTAATTTATTGTTATATACATCACGAGTCTTCTTTCCTTGTTCGGCATTAAAATTTTTAAAACTTCTGCTGCGCCGTTACTCTGATAACTGGATCCGTTTCTCTAACAGGATGCCCTTCGGTTTATGCAATGCACCCGCCACTTTTCAAAGGTGCATGATGGCAATCTTCTTGGATATGGTAGAAGAGATTATGGAGAGTTTCATGGATGATTTTTCAATTTTCGGATTAACATTCAACCATTGCCTCCACAATCTTTCTCTCGTGTTATAACGATGTCAGGAGAAGAATCTAGTTCTCAGTTGGGAGAAGTGCCATTTCATGGTACAAGAAGGGATCGTTCTTGGACATAGAATTTCATCGTAGGGAATAGAGGTGGACAAGGCTAAGATAGCCATGATTGAAAAGCTTCCGCCACCTATAAATGTGAAGGGAGTCCGGAGTTTCCTTGGTCATGCGGGATTCTATCGGAGGTTCATAAAAGATTTCTCTAAGGTTATCAAGCCATTGTGTAACCTCCTAGAGAAGGATATGGTCTTCAACTTTGATGAGTCTTGTTTGGAAGCCTTCAATGCTATCAAGGAGAAACTGGTTTCGGCTCCAGTTATGGTGGCACCCGTTTGGATTGAGCCATTTGGGGCAGTTCTTGGTCAAAGGAGAGACAAGATTTTTTGAGCCATTTACTATGCCAGTAGGACATTGAATGAGGCCCAACTCAATTACACCACCACCGAGAAGGAGATGCTTGCGGTGGTATTTTCCTGTGATAAATTTTGGTCCTACATCATTGGGTCCAAGGTGGTAGTTTTCACGGATCATGCAGCAATTCGCTACTTGTTTACTAAGAAAGATGCCAAGCCTCACTTGATTCGTTGGATTCTTTTGCTTCAAGAATTCGACATCGAGATACGAGACAAGAGAGGCTCAGAAAATGTGGTTGCAGATCATCTCTCCAGGTTAGAGCAATTGGAAGTGGACGAAACCCCAATTATTCAACAAATATTCCCAGATGAACACTTGTTTGAGGTTGAAGTGAGGCTCCCTTGGTTCGCAGATTTCGTCAACTACCTTTCTTGTGAGGTATTACCACCGGACTTGAGTCCCTATCAAAAGAAGAAATTCCTTCATAATGTGAGATGTTATCTTTGGGATGATCCAATATTGTTCAAAAGATGCTCCAATCAAGTTATTTAGATATGCATTCCTGAAAAGGAGATACATGATGTTCTCTATCATTGTCACTCGTCGCTCTATGGTGGACATTTTGGTGCAACAAGAACAGCGGCGAAGGTTCTTCAATCCGGTTTTTATTGGCCAACCTTGTTTCGGAATTGTCATGAGTTTGTAAAGTGTTGTGACCATTGTCAACGTGTGGGGAACATCTCTAGAAGGCATGAAATGCCCTTGAGCAATATTATGGAAGTGGAAATATTTGATGTTTGGGGTATTGACTTCATGGGACCTTTCCCGCCTTCATATTGTCAGCTTTACATTCTCTTGGCGGTTGATTATGTCTCTAAGTGGGTGGAAGCTATTACCACTCCAACAAATGAAGCCCGGGTGGTTGTGAAATTTCTGCATAAGAACATCTACACAAGGTTCGGTACCCCCCGAGCCATCATAAGCAATAAAGGGACTCATTTTTGCAACAAGGTGTTCAATGCGTTGTTGGCCAAGTATGGAGTAAGGCACAAGATCGCCCTAGCTTACCATCCGCAAACCAATGGTCAAGCGGAAGTTTCTAACCGGGAGGTCAAGCTCATTTTGGAGAAGACAGTGAACACTAACCGTAAGGATTGGTCAACAAAGCTGGACGATGCTTTATGGGCGTATAGGACTGTTGACTCCCGAATCGAATTCGGGTGCGGAAGCGTGGGGGAAGGCGGATCGTGTATAACAAAAAATTTTATAAAACTTTTGACATACTATAGATTATATTAATTTATGCACGAATAAATTAATCGCATTAATTTACATCAAGAATTCAATCTGGAAAAATACCTGGAAGCCGACTCGGATGATAACTTGAATTCTTTGACCACGAACGGTCCTTGCTCCAATCTTTGTGTTTAGAATACCAAAGTCTTCCACGTCAATTCCTAAATTTCACGTAGACGTGTGTGTGGGCACACGTGAGACAAAACAGGTTTCTTAAACACTCAAATTTTTACAAACACCAACGCATGCACGATGTGGAATTTTTTGGAGAAAAAGTATTTGCTCTCTTTTTCCTATTGAGAATTTCGGCCACCTAACTCTTAGGGCTGAAAAATTGCTTTCAAAAATTGTGTCCACAATTTTCTATCATTCTCATATTTAAAGAGTAGAAGTCAAACTTCAAACAGAATCAAATCCTTATCTCCAATTTTTGAATTTTTAACAAAAAATCCCTTCACATTATCTCCAAGGTGGCCGGCCATATTAGGGTTTCCTAACCCTGTGTGTGGCGCCAATTCAGATAGGGAAGGAAGAGAAAAATCATCCTTTATCCTGTAGTCCAATTT
>NW_010357090.1:418719-421734 GCF_000414095.1 Morus notabilis | reverse complement strand
ATAATGTTTTTAATTAAAGATTCTGAACTTTAATTAAATTCATTATGAACAATTACTTTTGATTATTATCCTTAACCATTATGCTCTCGTATACAACACTTATATATCATGTTTAAGGTTACATAAATAATCAAGGAATTTTATTTGATATTCATAAAATATTCATAAATATATGCACATAAAATGATGAATAAACTCTTTTATTAAATAAATAATAAATATCCTTTTACATCTCATGGTTGTAGGACATTATTCCCAACAATCTCCCACTTGTCCTAAAGCATGTGTGTTATGTCTCTAATCCTAAATCCATCTAAGTGTCGATCAAATACATTCAATGGCAATGTCTTGGTGAACGGGTCAGCAAGGTTGTCCTCTGACGCGATCTTCAGAATCGCTACATCGCCTCTATCCACAATGTCTCTGATCAGGTGATATTTCCTTTCTATATTTTTTGCACTCTTATGGTTTCTAGGTTCCTTTGAATTAGCCACCGCTCCACTGTTGTCACAGTAGTGCTTAATTGGCTTATCCTTATCTGGAACAACTTCCAGATCAGTTAAGAACTTCCTGAGCCATGTAGCTTCTTTTGCGGCTTCACAAGCTGCAACATATTCAGCTTCCATGGTAGAGTCAGCAACACACTTTTGCTTTATACTTCTCCATACCACGGCTCCTCCATTAAGAGTGAACACATATCCAGATGTCGACCGTTGACTATCTCTATCCGATTGGAAATCGGAATCTGTGTATCCGATGAGAGACAGATCTTCTCCAGAATATATCAATATATAGTTTCTCGTTCTCCTAAGATACTTATGAATACACTTTACTGCAACCCAATGATCTAATCCTGGGTTAGACTGGTAGCGACTGACCACTCCCACTACATAGCAGATATCTGGTCTTGTACACAACATGGCATACATAAGGCTTCCCACAGCGAAGCGTAGGGATACCGTCTCATATCTTCTTCCTGTTGTGGAGTCTTTGGACATTGTTCCTTAGAAAGGTGAATACCATGCCTAGAAGGCAAATTCCCTTTCTTGGAATTCTGCATCGAATATCTAGACAACACTTTGTCTATATAAGATGCCTGTGACAATGCCAAAAGCTTTTTCTTGCGATCTCGAATAATCTTAATCCCAAGAACATAGCTTGTATCTCCCAAATCTTTCATTTGTAATTGGTTGGCTAACCACTCTTTTACATCGGTCATCAATCCTACATCATTCCCAATGAGTAGGATGTCATCGACGTAAAGAATTAAGAAGACCACTTTCTCTTCTTTCTTGTACTTGTAGACGCATGGTTCATCAATGTTTTGATCAAATCCATAAGACTTTATAGCCTCATCAAACCTGATGTTCCATGATCTAGAAGCCTGCTTCAGTCCATAAATGGACCTCTGCAGTTTGCAGACTTTTTACTTTTGGCCTTCCTATATGTAACCCTCTGGCTGTTCCATATAGATGGTTTCTTCAAGATAGCCATTCAAAAAAGCTGTCTTGATATCCATCTGCCATATCTCATAGTAAAAATATGATGCAATGGTCAGGAGTATCCAGATGGACTTAAGCATAGCTACTGGCGAGAAAGTTTCCTCATAGTCAACTCCCTCCTTTTGGGTATAACCCTTAGCCACTAGCCTTGCTTTATAAGTCTCTACTTTTCCATCTACTCCTCTCTTTCTCTTGTAGATCCACTTGCATCCAATGGGTTTTCCCCCTTCGGGTAGATCTACAATTTGCCAGACCGAGTTAGAGTACATAGACTCCATCTCGAGTTTCATAGCTGCTTGCCATTCTTCCTTATCAGAATCATCCATCGCATCCTTAAAGGTCGATGGATCCTCCTTACCGTCATCAGCAGTGACGATTTGGGCTTCCCCGATATACCGGTCGGGTAACATGCTTACCCTCCCACTACGACGAGGTGCCTTAGGAGTCTGATTAGGAACTGTGGTCTTTTCTCTGAGTGGTTCGACAACTCTTGTCGGTTGTGGTCCGATCTTATCAGAAAGTAACTCCTCCAATACTATTTTACTTCTGGGCTTGAAAACTATCATATAGTCATGCTCCAGAAAAGTGGCATTTGTCGATACAAACACCTTTTGATCTTCAGGACTATAAAAGAAACCTCCCTTTGTCCCATCGGGATATCCTACAAACATACACACTTCTGACTTGGGTTCCAACTTTCCAGTCTTTCCTTTCAGTACATGTGCTGGACACCCCCATATGCGCACGTGTCTCAAACTAGGTTTTCGACTCTAAGGGTGTTTTAGGAATAGACTTAGATGGTACCCTATTCAGAATGTAGGCAGCCGTTCTTAGGGCATGACCCCATAACGAAGTAGGCAGTGAAGAATAACTCAACATTGATCTCATCATGTCGAGCAAAGTCCGATTTCTCCTTCCGGCTACACCATTCTGCTGTGGTGCACCGGGTGCAGTCAATTGGGATACTACACCTTCTTCAATCAAGAAATCTCAGAACTCTTGGTCCAGGTATTCACCCGCTTGATCTGATCGAAGTGTCTTGATTGGTTTACCTAATTATTTTTCAACTTCTGCTCGGAATTCTCCAAACTTTCCAAAAGTTTCAGATTTCTATTGCATCAGGTAAACATAACCATATCTCGAATAGTCGTCAATAAAAGTGATGTAATATTCGTAACCTCCTCTAGCTTGGACGTTTAACGATCCACATACATCTGAATGTGTCAACTGAAGGGATTCTGTAGCTCTTTCTCCTTTCGCAGTGAAAGGCCTCTTGGTCATTTTACCTTCCAAACAAGATTCACGGACCGGAAGCTCACTAACTTTTAGTTCACTTAAAGGACCATCCTTTACCAGTCTTTGAATCCTGTTTAGGTTAATATAACCAAGCCTAAGATGCCACAGATATGTGTTACTGTCGTGAGAAATCTTTTGCTTTTTATTCTTAGGTTTGGCAACTCTGAACATTTCAGTATTAAGCAGTGAGTTAGGTATTGGTTTTATACAATATAAA
>NW_010357090.1:416777-418083 GCF_000414095.1 Morus notabilis | reverse complement strand
TTTGCCTTCTTGGGTCTCTTGTTCTTTCCTTTCTTCGCTTTCCCTTGGTTCTGGTTCTTTCTTTTATTTTTACCAGAACTACCTGCAACTACAACATTTGCTTCTCCTCCCCTTCGTTTGTTGGTGGATTCGAAGTTTTGCAGGTCATTCATGAGTTCAGTGAGATTGAACTTTTTCTTGTTCATAATAAAGTTGTTCACGAACTCATGAAAATCAGGGGATAGGCTTTCCAAGATGATGCCAACTTGGGTGGCTTCATCCATCCTAGCACCATCGAGCTTCGCATCATGGAGGTGATCAATCATGTTCAAAACATGTGCCTCGACTGAAGAACCATTCTTCATCTTGTCATTCATGAAAGCCCTAATAGCATCCAAACAGGCGTTTTCAGAGGGAGTGCCGAACATGGCTTCTAGAGACTCTATTATCTCATAAGCAGTCTCCATCTCCTCATGCTTCTTGCGAAGCACATCGCTCATACTGGCCAGCATAAAGCACTTTGCTTTATTGTTGGCCTTGATCCAATGATCATAAGGCTCCCTTACGGTTTTGGTTGCATTAGCCATGGGTTCAGGAGGACATTCCTCTACTAGGATAAACTTGTAGTCTTCGCAGACCAATAGTATGTTCATGTTACTTTTCCACTTAGCATAGTTATCACCGTCTAATTTTTCAGTCGCAAGTAGTGTGATAATGGGATTCGACATATTGCTGGAAATAAATAGAATATTCATCTAATCAATTTATGTGCATGAATATCAAGGCATGTTAATTTTGACACAATTAAATATGATGCATGAAGCAGGGTAGTCAAGTTATATGCCAATTAGACCGAGACTCTTCTCAATCAATAAATATAGTCAAAATATATCATATTTTCATATTTATTAACTACCGTTATTTTTAGTCAAAATATAACCATCAGATTTGATTATATCTTATGAGTGTAACCCACCGTTTCAGATCCCATAGACTTAACTCCGGATTGCTACCTTTGGGTAGTCAATTCAGAAATACATCTTGAAATCTTATCTCTAGGAAGCCAACCTTGTTATTGATCCGGCAAGAACATTCTCCTTTAGAAAGGCGATTCAATGTCGCCACAAAGCCCCTCTCCGGATCTCACGGTGTTACGCTAACGGCGGAGACTAGTGGGTCATATTGTCATAAAACCCTCTCCCACTCATTATTTTGCAAATTTATATTTTGTTTGAAAAACATCTCATGGTTTTCAAATCAAAAAATAAACAATTTATTTTTCGAATATGTGAAATTCCAAAATTTAACTCTTAAATTCAATTTCACA
>NW_010357090.1:415280-415882 GCF_000414095.1 Morus notabilis | reverse complement strand
GCGCTGGGCCGCGCTGGGCCATGTGCTGGGGTGTGCTATGGCCGCGCTGGGGCGCCCGCTTTTGCCGATTTCTGGAAATTTTATGGGTAGTTTTCTGGGTTTCTTTGGAGGCTTCAAACTTGATCTTCAAGGCCTCCTTTTTGATTCAAAATAAAAAACCCTAATTCTACCCAAAACCTAGAATTACAATAATTCTAATCCCGAATAAACTTACAAATAATTTAATCAATGAATAAATATAACCGATCCATGGAACCATATAATTAACGACCAAATCCACCATCCATACATTCATCAACATGAATAAAAATAAATATCCGTAAATGCAAGTGCCTACCCATCACATACATACATAATTAAATATCACATATTTAATATATAAATTATGATTATTAAATAACCGAAGCATAAATTAATATCGTTTATAGACCGTTCTGATACCAATTGTTGGTTCCCGAATCGAATTCGGATGCGGAAGCGTGGCGAGGAGGCGGATCGTGTACAATAAAAATTTTCATAAAACTTTTAAGATACTCTATAGATTATATTAATTTATACACGAATAAATTAATCGCATTAATTTACATCAAGAATTCAATCCG
>NW_010357090.1:404103-415011 GCF_000414095.1 Morus notabilis | reverse complement strand
AAAAATTGTGTCCACAATTTTCTATCATTCTCATATTTAAAGAGTAGAAGTCAAACTTCAAACAGAATCAAATCCTTATCTCTAATTTTTAAATTTTTAACAAAAAATCCCTTCACATTATCTCCAAGGTGGCCGGCCATATTAGGGTTTCCTAACCCTGTGTGTGGCGCCAATTCAGATAGGGAAGGAAGAGGAAAATCATCCTTTATCCTGTAGTCTAAATTTGATTCAGATTCAAATTCAAATTTAAGTCAAACTTAAATTAATTTGAATTCTAAAATTGAACAACTTATCAAATAAGTTTAAATGGATAAATCTAGATGTGCTCAAATTCAAATTTAAATAATCACATTATTTAAATAATAATTAATTCTCAATTAATTATTTTCGAGTATTTAATTTTAGAATTCCGTAATTCTAAAATTCCCATTTTGCCCTCTGTGTCTGGCAGAATTACTAGGACGACGAGGGGACAAATGGACCTATAATCCCGAGCTCCAATAAAATTAATAATTAATTAAACACTTTAATTAATTAATTAAGTCTATTAATTCCAATAGTTACTCCACTATAAACTTAGAATTGCACTCTCGAAATTATAGATATAAATTACTTCTAAACTGTGAAGTGTCCATTTGATATAGTCATTACATATAGATCAATCCTCCATAAATAATTCATAATTAGAGTCAGGTAGAATCCGTTAACCTCTCTAGTTACATCTTTATCCTTGAGTACCATTGATTCTCTAATGGATAGTGATTTATAAAACACATTCATGAACCAGAGCGCTCTTACTAATTCAAGTACCGAATCAACACTCAAGAGAATTATTTATCTACTTCTTTCTCAAGAAGGAATGGATTACATCTCGTATAATAACATTCCTAGCTACCTATTTCATTATGTCTCCAAAATACAAGGAATAGGATTCAGGATCTCAGAATCCGTACCGAGTAAATCAAAAGACATAAATCCATAAATAGGAGTTTGTTAAGAACTCAGGATTAAGATCATCCTATATATGACCATCGGTAGACTCAATCAGAATTTCTGTGCTTAACGAAAATTATTAGAAATTCATATTGTGTCTGTGTCCTTGTTCCACATAATCTTATTATGCGAAATACACTCATTCAATATCTCGCCATATTAACAGTGCGGATAACACCGTTGCATTCTAAATGGGAATGACATGTATTAATAATGTTTTAATTAAAGATTCTCAACTTTAATTAAATTCATCATGAACAATGTTTTTTATTATTATCCTTTAACACTATCCTCTCGTATATAACACTTATATACTATGTTTAAGGTTACATAAACAATCACGAAATTTTCATTTGATAGTTATAAAATATTCATAAATATATGCGCATAAAATTATGAATGAACTCTTTTATTAATTAAATAATAAATATCCTATTACATCTCATGCTTCTAGGACACTATTCCCAACAAGGACAGCTTTCAAAACACCAATCGGAATGTCACCCTATCGGTTGGTGTTCTGGAAGCCTTGCCATCTACCGGTGGAGCTTGAGCACAAAGCGTTTTAGGCCATCAAGAAGTTGAATTTTTACTTGAGCGCTTCCAGTGAGCAGTGCCTACTCCAACTTAATGAACTTGAGGAATTTCGAAATGAGGCCTATGAGAATACAAGGCTATACAAGGATCGCACAAAAAAGTGGCACGATCAGTAAATCTTAAGGAAAGAATTCCTTCCGGGGCAAAAAGTATTGCTTTTTAATTCCCGGTTGAAACTCTTTCTAGGAAAATTGACATCGAGGTGGTCCGGACCCTTTGAAATCAAGCAAGTATTCCCCTTTGGTGCAGTTGAACTTCTAGGAGGTGATGGGCAAACTTTCCGCGTGAACGGGCAAAGATTGAAGCATTACCATGGAGGAGAAGAGCGGAAAGTTGTTAGCATCTCTCTTGCGGACCCAAATTGAGTGGAAGCATCACCACGTCTAGCTAGAGACGTTAAATCAAGCGCTTCTTGGGAGGCAACCCAAGCCTTTTATTTATTTATTTTTATTTTTATTTTTATTTTTTTTCCTTCATCTTTTCAGTTGTCATCTTGAAGGAGTAGGGAGTTCAGGAGTAGGCGAGTGCCCGCGTGATTCTAGACGCGTGCCCATGTGACTGCGCAGTATGTTGAAAGTCCAGGAGCAAGCGTGTGACCGCGCGATTCCAGACGTGCGCCCGCGCGACCGTGCTATGCTGAAAGTCCAGGAGCAGGCGTGCACCCGCGCGAATGCACTATGCTGAAAGTCCAAGAGTAGGCACGTGCCCGAGCGACTGCACAGAGGATATCCTGAAATTCCAGAAGCAGGCGCGCGCTCGCGCGACTCCAGGCACGCACCCGTGAAAAAAAAAAAAAAACTTAAACAGAGGGGTTATTCTCTCCATCCCCCTACCTCATCTCTCCTTCTCCATGTCTTTCCCTCATCTCTCACCCTCCCTCATCTCTCTCCAACCACCACCACCCCTCCCATCTTCCAACCACACCTTCGGCCACCATTGTGCCACATTCGGCAGCCACCGTAGAGCCTCTGACACCGGAATTTATGCAACAAAATTGGAAGAATTTTCCAAAGTGTTCCAAGGGTTCTAAGGCTCCAACAAAATTCGACCAAGGTACGCAATTTTCTTGATGCAAGTTGGTAGCATTCTTGGGGAGTGTTGATGAAATTTGAGAATTAGGCTTAGAAATTTCAGTTTATGCACCTTACATGTTCGATAAAAAGCCTACGAGACAGTTGTGTGTTGGACTTGGTTTTTCAACGTGGGAAATCCCTGTTTGGGGTGTGCAGTAATTGGGAGTTGCTTGAACTTAAATTTTGGTTTGTTGTGGAGCATCACTTTAATTGCATTTGGGAACTAGTGGTTGGATTCATTTAGATAATAGTTGACAATCTGTGGTTGCACGCCAAGGGTTTGTAGAATTGTCTAAGTGAAACAACAGGGTGCCCGCCAAGTGTTCGATAATTTGCCAAGCCAACTACAACTGGACAATCATGCCTCAAAAGCATGGGAAAGGAAAAGCATCATCTTCTGGCTCATCTGGCCTCCGTCTTATTGATGGAAAATTTGTGAATGTGGCGGCAAAAGCCAAATTCTGGAAATTCATGGAGAAAAACAAGTCAATAAGAGTGGAGAGGGGTTTAAGGCCTCCAGAATTCGACATAGAGGGCGACATTGCAAACAACATCGTACAACAAAACTGGCAAAACCTCACCGACATGCAAAACCCAGCAGTTGCAACAGTTGTGCGAGAATTCTATGCGAACGGGTACTATCAATGAGACAACGATGAAGTTTATGTGCGGGAAAGATGGTATCCTTCGCCTCGGAAGTAATAAATAGGTACTACGACATAGGGGCAGTTGAAGATGATGAATACGCTGCGTTCCTTACAGAAGGAGGGGATTATGACCCCATTGTCAGAGAGATGTGTATTCCAGGTACCGAATGGGCCACAAAGGAAGATGACAGTGATGTGGTGCACTACTTTCTTGAAAATTGCCTGAACATTTACGCTAAGGCATGGAATAAATTCATTTGCGCCTCCATTATGCCCACCAGCCACGAGCACTAAGTGTATACAAACCGAGCTGCCCTGTTGTTTGCAATTTGCAAAGGCTGGAGCATCGATATTGGTGTGGTTATTCGGGATGATTTGGTGAAGTCCCTCGAGGCAAGAGCGACAGGTGCTCATACCCATCCATGTCTTATCACTGGGCTATGTCGAAATGCTGGTGTGTCAATTGATCTAACCGAGTCATTGAGACTATGTGGTGCGTTAATTGATAAATCTTCAATCGATAAATTTGTTAAATGGCCTGGGGGCAGGCACATCGAATCAGGCTTGGGTTTTGAACTCTACGACAATAATGATGCACCCCGACCTCCCACCCTACTCCCGCGACTTTGCATTTTGGGAGGAAGGAATTGGATTCAAGGAGTCTCAGCCCAACAAACAAGTGCTCTACATGAGCGTGAGCAGATACGTGAGGATAACTGCCATCGCCAACCATCCCGGACCCGTACTCACCGCGAAGAAGCTGGCCCATCATCCGCACCAGATATGACCAATTACAGTCCTTCTATCGAGGATGTTTATAGGATGACGGTCCAACAAGGTAAAAATCTAATGAACTCCAGGCCAAACTCAATCAAGAGGACCACGTCATATAAGAGGTCCTAGATCGAGTTAAGGATATGCAACACCGTGACATCATGAGAAGCCGTTATGAGCAGTAGTTCCATCATTATTTGGCTTCTCAAGGTCCTGCCAACTCATCCACCGCAATGCCCCCTGCCTATCCCGACTATCTCCTCCAACCCTACCACCCTCAACCAGCACCACCAGAAACTCAAGAGGAGAGTGATGACAATGAGGGGATGTAACTTCATCCCTGAGGTATGTGTCCTTGTGCTTTTATTCGCTCCAACATTGAGGACAATGTTGTACACAAGTTTGTGGCGATGAACATGTTTTTAAAAAAAAATTTTATTTGCCTCATATTTTTTTTGTTAGCCAAAGAATTCAATGATAGATTGTGTTAAGAAGTGTCCTTAGGTCTTTGGAAATGTTTTTAGCATCGATTGTCTGTGTGCTTGACTCCCTTGTTGGTTGCAATTCTCTCTTGATTTCATGCATCTTTTACCACGATAAACCTTGATCACCTAGTCTTTTGAGCATTTAGAGAATATTTATGTGACTTAGGAGGCTCTTGCATTTGAAAAATGAGTTCTAGAACTTATCCTAGTGCTACTCGAGGCGAAATCCTACGTTGGGGTGTTGTTGGAGAAATGATTTAGGCATTTTCTTGGATCGTTTGAGCCTTAAATAGCTAACCTATGGAAAACTTACCACTGGTCTCCCCCATTGAGCCTATGTGACCCCCGTTTCTTTCATTACCCACATAAATTAACCTAGTCATTTTATGAATCTCCTTCACTTAACCTATCATTTATGGGCATGTTTGCATCATTGCATGAATTTGAAGATATAATTGTTGAGGGCAATCATGCAAGTGTTGAGCATTTCATTTGTGGTTTGGAAATTTAAAAAAAAAAAAAAACAGAGAGAAAGAAAGAAAGAAAGAAAGAAAAGAAAAAAAAAGAAGAAAATAAATTCTTATGAAATTCTTGTCTTTATGTTTCGAGTTTATTCATGAATAAAGTGTTGTGGGAATGATGGTAAATAGAGAATTGAGTAAAGTGGGAGTTGTTGTGTGAGTTTCCAATCATTCATACAAGATCCATGGGGTGCACTTCATGCCTAGGGTGATCCTAAGCCTAAAATTTCCCATCTCATCTACCGTACACCCTAGCCTTGTATTACAACCCTTAAGAAGCCCTAATGATCCTCAATTTTACCTCAACCTACACTAGTGGAAAGTAGCACGAAAGATGAGCTTATGGAATTATCTACAACTTTATGAGTGACCTTTACATTACCGCCTAATTGCATAAATTTATCCGGGTGCTATCATTGATGAAGTGGTCTTCGTTGTGCACACACTCACATTGAGCGAATCTTGTTTGAATCGTTACTAGCATGGGAGTTGAAATTCTAGACAACTTTGGTGTTAGGCATTTCCTTCGAGCTTTGGTACTTTTAACCTTTGTGATAAATGTTCTTGGCTATCAATTCGAAACTTGGCTCATGCATAGTTTTTGATTCTCCTTTCTCGCTGTTTTCTTTCCTCTCTTTAATTTTGTTTTGTTTTGCTTGAGGACAAGCAATTGTTCAAGTTTGGGGGTATTTGATAAGTGAGTTTTAACTCACTTATTTAATGTCCTAAAATTAGATAATTTACAATATCTTCAAGTTTTTAGGTTCTTTTAAATATGTTTGTGAGTGATTCAAGTAAACAAAGAAGAATTGGATCACTTGGAAGAAAAACTTCAAAAGGAGCCCGTTGCAGAGACGCGCCCATGCGCCCACATTAGGGACTCCAGCGCGCGCCCGCGCGCCCACATCAGGGAAACCAGTGTGCGCCTGCGCCCTGGCCCCCAGCGCGCCCGCACGACTTGAGGCGCACACCCGCGTGCTAGGCGCGTTCCTCCAACTTCAGGCGCGTGCCCGCACGCTATTCCTCCAACCCAGGCTCGCGGCCACGCACACTGAGGGCTTTGGCCAGCTGAGGTGCCGCTTTCTGGGCATATAGAATTTGGCCGGGCCGAGTGGAAGACACAGAGAGCAGTGGAGAGTTTTGAGACAACACAGACAAAAGGAAAAACCCTAGTTTTTGGGGCAGCAGACAGAGAAGAGAAAAACTCTAGTTTTTTTGGGGAATTAGAGGAAGCTCTTGGAGATTGGAAGCTGGACTACACTGAGTTTTATTTTTCTTCCTCTTCCTTTCTCTTGTTCTAAAACCTAGCAGTTTCTTTATTTTTGTGGATTTATCATGTATTTTCATATTTGTTTAATCTTGAATATATTTGAGTTTACATTGATGGGTTGCTAGATTTTTATGCTAGGGGACTTGATGTAACCTTGCTACGATTATGCTATGAATATTGGATGCTATTTGAAGTTTTTCATGCCCAAACATTTGTGCTCTTCTTTGCTTAATGCTTTAATAAATTGAAAGATTGATTAGAAGATTTAGATATGGGGATTTAGGCTTAAGAGAGTCACTTGCACATGTTGGGATTTGTTGAACACAACCTAGTGAGTATTGGAATCGAGAGATGAATATGAGCTAGAGTCACTGATGTGGGCGCGCGGGCGCACGCTGGAGTCCCTGATTTGGGAGCGTGGGTGCGCGCTGGAGTCCCTGATTTGGGAGCGTGGGTGCGCGCTGGAGTCCCTGATGTGGGCGCGCGGGCGCGCCTCTGCAACGGGCTCCTTTTGACGTTTTTCTTCCAAGTGAGCCAATTCTTCTTTGTTTACCTGAATCACTCACAAACATATGTAAAACAACCTAAAAACATAAAGATATTGTAAATTATCCAATTTTAGGACATTAAATAAGTGAGTTAAAACTCACTTATCAGTCATCCACAGAAGTTGAGTATCGATTAGTTACCGCTACTACTTCAGAAATCAATTAGATTTGTTCCCTTCTCACAGAGCTTGGCGTCACTCTTCCTAAATCGCCTGTTATCTATTGTGACAATGTTGGTGCCACCTATCTCTGTTCTAATCCAGTCTTTCATTCGCGCATGAAACATATGGCAATTGACTATCACTTTATTCGGGATCAAGTTCAATCAGGGGCTCTTTGTGTTACTCATGTTTCCTCAGCAGATTAACTTGCCGATGCTCTTACTAAACTGCTTCCATGAAGCCGCTTCCAAGAATTAAGGGTTAAGAATGGCGTCTCCTCCGGAGCTCCATCTTGAGGGGGCATATTAGAGAATTAATTACAACAGATTTTCTCTATATTTTAAATTCTTGTAATTAGTTGTAATATCCTTGTAATTAGTTGTAATCCCCTAATTCTAGGATAGTTTCCTATTTCTGTGTTCTGGGTAACTCACGACAATGCCCAATTTTGTGTATATATATTCATTCTTAATCAATAGAAAAGTTAAGCCATTGTTTCTCAATATTCCTCTATCTATTTCAACACGAGGGACTACACAACTTTGGATTGTTTTTGAATTGACGTCGGCAAAAAGGGCAAAGTCAGATGGTTGAGATACGCTCTCTCCAATATCGCGCGACAAATTCACACTACAACAAAAAAAAATTATTAGTGACGATATTTATCGTTCTTAAAATTAAAATATTGGCGATGACATAGTGTCGCCAAAAAGAAAATAAAATTTTTGAACGATTTGTCATCGCATTCACTATTTGTGATGACATGTCGTTGTACAAAATTGCACTATTTGTGACGACATATCGTCGCTAAAATTTGACAAATTATTCGCGACAACATGTCGTCGCTAATATTCGTTGGCACAAAAAACAAATCTGGCAGCAACAATTTTGGTGCCAGTTTGTCCATTATTTGTGACGACATGTTGTCACACATATTAATTGTTCCAATTGGCGGTGATGTGGCCAAAAAGGGACGAAAAATTTGGCGATTTTCCGCGAATGGGTTCTAGATATTTTTTGAGAAATAGTAGAAAATAGGCCAATATGAAAAATTTAAGAAAGTATATAGGCCAATTTTTAGTTCTAGAAATTAATAGGCCATAACTTATCAAGTTATGGTTCATAACCAGATAAGTGATGGACAAATTTGTCAAGTTATGGTTCATAGCCAAACAAGTTATGGACAAAAACCTTGAATTATGGACAATAACTTGTCAAGTTATGGTTCATAACCAGACAAGTTATGGACGAAAACAGTAATTTGGCCTATTTATTAACTTATGTAAACTATTAGCCTATTAATTTTAATTCATCTCAACTCTTGGCCTATTTCCCTCTTTCTTCCATATATTTTTTATTTGTTGCGACGACATATTGAAAAGTCATTGCAAAATATAATTCTAGAAAATTCTTTTCAGGACAACTGTTTTTGCAATGACACGCGTCGTCACAAAAAAGGGTTCCAAAAAATTCTACCAAGAATGACTTTTTTTTGCGACGACTTATTTAATAATGACATCGCAAATAACGGGGAATTCAAATTTCCCAAAAAAAAGGGCGAAAACTTTGGCGGTTTTCTTAAATTTATTTGTGACGGCATTTTAACAAAGTCATCGCAAAAAATGAGCACGGGTATATTCCTCAAGAATATGCTCAGAAATATTAATGAGGTGAATAAGAATGAAATTGTTTTTATATTAATTGCGACGACTATTTAACATTTTTTACGATGATATAATGTCATCACAAAAAGCTACCTGCATAAACACGATCGCATAACTCTTTTCTCCATTTTTTCTGGTGACCCTCTCAGTTTTCTCTTTCATTCTCCATCCAAAACCTCTAAAAACCGTCCAAAAACTCTAAAAAACGTAAATATATCATATTGTCTTCAAATCCTTCATTTGTGGAGAAAAATATTCTAAAAAAGTCTAAAAAAATGGAGTTTTCACCTCGCCGTCGCCGCCCATTTTTCCAGCCATCGTCGTCATTTTTTGGTTGCCGTCGCCCTCCCAACCCTGCTATCATACCGTTTTGCAACCCCTCGTGTTTGTGAGTTTGGATTTTTTGAGTAAATATTTTGCTATTTTATAAATTGATTTTGATATTTTAGTTGTGGTTTGTGGTTTTGTTTTGGCTATTGAATTTAGTTTGTGGTTTTGGATTTAGAATTGTGAATTGTAAATTAGACTTGAAATTGAAATTTGTGGTAGTTAGATTGAAATTTGTATGAAATTTGTTTGATGATGATTAACAAATAGGCGACCAATGGAAATTTTAAGAAGTTAAAAATAATGAATTATATATATAATGATTAAAAAATTTAGATGGAAATATTAAGAAGTTAAAAATAATGAATTATATATATGATGATTAAAAAATTTAGATGAAAATTTTAATTAGTATTATATTACTAATTAAAAAAATTAAAAATAAGTATTATAAAATAGTTAATAGAATGTTAAAGACATATTACAAAATATTATAAGGATTGGAAAAGCGACCTCCATGACTATTTCAAAGATCTTGGTGGTTCAGAAAATGAGAGTGCAGTTAGGGCCCACCCTCCCAAAAACCTTAGGAATCCAGTGTTGGTCTCCGAATCGAATTCGGATGCGGAAGCGTGGGAGGAGGCGGATCATGTATAACACTGATTTTCATAAAACCTTTGAGATACTCTATAGATTATATTAATTTATGTACGAATAAATTAATCTCATTAATTCATTTATTAAGAACTCAATTACGAATAATACCTGGCGGCCGATTAGGATGATAACTTGAGTTCTTTAACCTTGAACAATTCTTGCTCCAAAGCTTTGTGTTTAGAAAACCAATGTCTTCCACGTCAATTCCTAGAATCCACAAAGACGTGTGTGTGGGCACACATGAGACAAAACGGGTTACAATAAACACTCGAATTTCCACAAACACCAACGCATGCAGGATGTGGAATTTTTAGAGAAAATTTTTTTCTTCCCTTGCTCTAAGAGAATTTCGACCATAATACTTTATTAGGTCAAAAATTGTTTCAAAAATCGTCTCAAAAATTGTCTCTCGCAATTTTATATCATTCTCTTATTTATAGAGTAGAAGTCAAACTTCTAGAAGGAATCCAATATCTATCTCCAAGATTAAGCTTGTTAATTATCTTCTATTTGAATTTGAAATAAAATCTCACATTCCCTTATCCTTAGTGTGCCCGGCCACCTTAGGAAATTCTCATCCCTGTGTGGCGCCAATTTTCAGATATGGAAGGAAGAGAAAATCATCCTTTATCCTATAGTTCAATTTTGACTCAAATTCAAATTCCAATTTAAGTCAAACTTAAATTAATTTGAATTCTAAATTGAACAACTTATCAAATAAGTTTAAATGGATAAATCTAGACGTGTTCAAATTTAAATTTAAATAATCACATTATTTAAATAATAATTAATTCTCAATTAATTATTTTTGAGTGTTTAATTTTAGAATTTTAGAATTCTAAAATTCTCATTTTGCCCTTTGTGTTTGGTAGAATTACTAGGACGACGTGGGGACTAATGGACCTATAATCCCGAGCTCCAATAAAATTAATAATTAATTAAACACTTTAATTAATTAATTAATTCTATTAATTCCAATAGTTACTCCACTATAAACTTGGAATTACACGCTCAAAATTTTAAGATTAATTAAGGTAATTAAGATTATTAGTGTGCCTAATCTGGATTATTAATTGAGTTTAATTAATAAATGTTTCTGACACGTGTGAGTTTAAATAGTTCCAAGGTATTTAAATTATTCTCAGTAATTTATTTTAACCCAGAAGTGTGTATGGGCGCATTTCTGGACTG
>NW_010357090.1:397457-403332 GCF_000414095.1 Morus notabilis | reverse complement strand
ACTGATCTATGTCTGGAACAACTTCCAGATCAGTTAAGAATTTCAGAGTCAGGTTGCTTTCTTTTGCTGCTTCACAAGCTGCTACACATTAACTCTTAATGATAGAATTAGCAATCACACTTTGCCAACAACCTTTCTTGTCATGACTCATAGTCAAAGTCTATGTATCCCACAAAAGATAACTCTTTCACTAACTAAACTATCTTGTTGTTTCTTGTTTTCCTCATACACTTAAGGCTACACTACACGGCTGCTCAATGATCGACTCTTGAGTTCAACTGACAACGACTGACTACTCCCACTGAATATCAGATATTCGGGCTTGTAAAGAATAAGAACGTCTTCTTTTCTTTTGTTTGAAACATCTTGGTTTTGATCAAATCCATAAGACGTAATAGCCTCATCAAACCTGATATTCCATGATCTAGAAGTTTGCTTCAATCCATAAATGGATCTCTACAGTTTGCAGACTTTCTGCTCTAGGCCTTTCTCTATGTAACCCTCTTCCAGATATAGATGGTTTCCTCAAGATAGCCATTCAGAAAAGCTGTTTTGACATCCATCTGCCATATCTCATATTCAAAATATGTTGTTATGGCTAAGAGTATTCGGATGGACTTAAGCATGGCCACCGGTGAGAGAGTTTCCTCATAGTCAACTCCCTCTTTCTGGGTGTAACCCTTAACCACTAGTCTTGCTTTATAAGTCTCTACTTTTCCATCCGCTCCTCTCTTTTTCTTGAAGATCCAATTGCATCTAATGGGTTTTCCCTTCAGGTAGATCTACAAGTTGCCAGACTAAGTTGGAGTACATGGACTCTATCTCGAGTTTCACAGCTGCTTGCCACTTTTCCTTATCAAAATCATCCATCGTAGCCTTAAAGGTCAATGGATCCTCCTTACCGTCATCAACAGTGACGATCTGTGCTTCCTCAGTATACCGGTCAAGTAACTTACTTACCCTCCCAGTACAACGAGGTGCCACAGGAGTTTGATTAGGAATCGTGGTCTTATCTCTTAGCGTTTCAACAACTCTTGTCGATTGTGGTCCAATTTTATTGGAAAGTAACTTTTCCAGAACTACTTTGCTTCCGGGCTTGAAAACTATCATATAGCCATGCTCCAGAAACGTGGCATTTGTAGATACAAATACCTTCTGATTCTTGTGACTATATAAAATAATCCCTCTTGTCCCCATTGCATATGCCACAAATATGCATATTTCTGATCTTGGTTCCAACTTCCTAGTCTATTTTTTCATCAGATGAGCCAGACACCCCGATATGCGAATATGCTTCAAAACTGGCTTTCGACCATTCCACAACTCTATGGGTGTCTTTGGTATAGACTTAGATGGTACTAGATTAGAATATACATAGTGGTTCTTAGGGCCTAACCCCAGACCGAAGTAGGAAGTGAAGAATAACTCGACATTGATCTTATCATGTCGAGCAAAGTTTGATTTCTCCTTTCGCCAACACCATTCTGTTATGGTGTACCGGGTGTAGTCAATTGGGATACCACACCTTCTTCAATCAAGAAAACCTGAAACTTTTAGTCCAGGTATTCACCCCCTCGATCTAATCGAAGTGTCTTCATTGGTTTACCTAACTGTTCTCAACTTATGCTCAGAATTCTCTAAACTTTCTAAAAGTTTCAGATTTCCGTTGCATTAGGTAAACATAACCATATCTCAAATAATCATCAATAAAAGTGATGAAATATTCGTAACCTCCTTTATCTTAGACGTTTAACGGTCCACATACATCCGAATGTATTAGCTGAAGAGGTTCTGTGGCTCTTTCTCATTTCGACATGAAAGGCACTGTGGTCATTTTGCCTCCCATACAAGATTCATAGGCTGAAAGCTTACTAACTTTTAGTTCACATAAAGGACCATCCTTTACCAGTCTTTAAATCTTGTTTAGGCTAATATGACCAAGTCTAAGATGCCACATATATGTGTTATTTATCGTAAGAGATCCTTTGCTTCTTATTCTTAGGTTCGGCAACTTTTGAACATTTCAACATTACGCAGTGAGCCAGGCATCGGTTTAAACGGTGTAAACCTTTTTCCAAATATTCAAAACAAATATCGGAACCATTCCGAAAGATGTGGACTAGATTATTATTATTATTAAAGGCAATTGTTCAAATAATTTGGAATTAGAAATCAAATTTCTTTTATGCTTTGAGGGAAATAAACATTGTTCACAAAAAGGTATTTCCAAAATTGAAGTCTAACTTCTCCCACTACTTTTGCCAATATCCTCGCGGTATTTCCACTTTCATCGTGTAGTCCCTGATGGCAACTGATTATGCCCAAACGTGTTGAAAATAAAGCGGTCGCAGTAGCACAGTTAGGGCGGTCGTATCCACAAGGAGGAGACAAATCGAACAAGAAACGATTAGCAAATAAAAAGCTTTAGGAGATAAATAATAAAGTAAAAATAAAAGAAAACGGAATTTTTGTTGAGAAGTTTAAGTGTAAGAAAAATATAGGAGAAAATTATATAATTAAAACCGGTAAGGCGTCGAGATTCCCCTATATGCTTCGTTCACCCGAATAGATTTTGATCTTTGAGATTACTCAATTGAAAGTTTCACATCCCAAACTAACAATCAGAAAATATATATATTTGAAGAACATATGAATTAAAATGTATTCGAGTGAGTAAAATTCTTATGTTTAGAATTAGGAAAAATCATCTTAAGAGAAATCTAAGAGCGACAATATACCATTAGCAATATTGCAGTAAAAGACTACTCATAAAACAATATCTATCAATATATAGTATCATGCAACAATCACATAAAAAGAGCTTAACTAGATTTATATAAAAATTGACAATAAAATATATCAATATGAGAAATTAGAAGAAGATAAAAGAAAATTAATCACTTAAATATATAAACTTTGAAGAACAAATGGAGAATCAAAATCCACTCAAGATCACTTCACATATAGGTTTCTCTCTAACCTCACCAAAGAAAAAGTATCTAAATTTAGGCTCTAAAAAATCAACCACACACTTAACAAAGCACCTATTTATATAGCTCTTAGGGAATGCCAACAGAACATTCAGCTATAAAATTACAATATAGAGCTAATTAAAACGTAATTACAATAGAATTTACAATGACTTAATTTCGTGAATAAAGGCTGAGAATTGAAAGAGTTGGACAACGGCAAATAACGGCACCAGCTGAAAAAGGAATCCCAAGAAGAGTGGGATACTTGTTGCGCTGAGAGAGAAGTAGCTGGATTCTTTAGGCTGGCTTTTGCACGTGCTTGGCTTGCCAGAGAGATGAAGTTGGGCTGAAAAGAATTAAGCCCACACGTTGTACTAGTGCCAGATGCACTCCTTGGGCTTTAAATCATTTGCTTGCTTTTGAGGCCCCACGACGTGGCCAAATTAGTCTTGAAATGCACGTGCAAGTGTGGACATGCAAAAGAAAATGGAGATGGGCTGATTTCTCTTAGGCCCAACTTTTGTTTCTTACTTGTTAACTTGGCCCAATCGACTTTTCCTTCAAAATAAATGAAATGAAATCAAAATTAAATATTTCCAAATAAAATATTTTAAATTAATTCAATGAAAATATTCAATTAAAACTTAATTTATTTGACAATTATGTATACGAAAAAGTGCATAATTGTGCACTTATCAACAAGTTCTTTGTAAGAACTAATATTTTACAAAGAAAACCAAAACATGATTAGTTGTTCCCGAATCAACTATTCAGGATGAGGAATCACTCTCTACTAAAGATGTTTCTAGAATTTAGTAAATCTTATTTACTTTGATTCTTTTTCTTTGTTTAAGTGGAAACAATTTCCATTTAAGGGCTAAAACTTAATAAAGAAAACAAACACAATTAGTTATTCCTGAATCAACTATTCAGGATAAGGAATCACCCTTTTACTAAAACATGTTTTTCGAACTAGCAAATCATATTTGCTTGGGTTCTTTCTTTATTTCGGAAAACAATTTCCTTGTAAGAACTAAAACTTAATAAGGAAAACAAACATGAGCAGCAACTCCCAAATCTACTATCCAGGAATAAGGAATCACCATTTTTACTAAACATGTTTTTAGAACTAGCAAATCATATTTGCTTGGGTTCCTTTCTTTACTTCAGGAAACAATTTCCTTGTAAGAACTAAGACTTAATAAAGAAAACAAATATGAGTAGCAACTCCTGAATCTACTATCCAAGAATAAAGAATCACCCTTTTTACTAAACATGTTTTAAGAACTAGCAAGTCATATTTGCTTGAGTTCCTTTCTTTATTTCGGGAAATAATTTCCTTTTGTCTTTTACTCATGCCCTTACAGTATTTAGCCAAGTCTTTTATTTTATGAATTTCCAGATACGATATCTGATGACTACATTATCTCATAAGCTGTCTCCATACCTTTAGGCTTCTTGTGAATTACCATGCTCCACCCTAGCTAATAGTTAGCTACAGTGGTTTCGTTAAGGACAGGAGGACAATCCTCCATTTGGAACAAACTTATATTCATCACATGAATGTAAGTTATTTATGTTACTTTACCACTTCGCATAGTTTATCTCTACTTAGTGTTTCAGTTTTGTGTAGTGAGATTATAAGATTTGACATATTGGAAATGAGTAGAATATTCATCTAATCAATTTATGTGCATGAATATCAAAACATGTGAATTTAGGCACAATTAAATATGATGCATGATGCACATGAAAAATATATAAATCATGTTTTAATTTTAGGTGCCAACGATAATCCAATTTACCACGAATATAGTGCCGCCGTAGGGTAGGTCAAAATATTATAAATTGAACCAAGACCTTCTCAATTAATAAATATAATCAAAATATCTCATATTTTCATATTTATCAACTACCGTTATTTTGGTAAAAAATATAATCAACAATTTGATTATATTTTCATGAGTGTAACCTTATCATTTCAGATTCTACAGACTTAACTCTAGAGTGCCGCCGTAGGGTAGGTCAAACCGGAAATACATCCTTGAATCCTATCGCTAGGAAGTCAACCTTGTTATTGTTCCGAAAGAACACTTTCCGTAGGGAGTACGGAATCGGTGCCGCCGCGAAGCCCCTTTCGAAACTCACGGTGTTGAACTAACGATGGAGACCAGTGGATCATATTGTCATACAACCCTCTCCCACTCATTATTTTGAAAATATGTATTTTGTTTGAAAACCATCTAATGGTTTTCAAATCGAAAAATAAACAATTTATTTTTCGGATATGTGAAATTCCAAAATTTAACTCTTAAATTCAATTTCACATGTAACATTATTTTACAAATCAATTTTGCTACTTAAATAAATTTAATCATATTAAATCGATTTTAGCGCATGGTTCTTATTTTATTTTATTTTTCTAAAACCCTTTTATAATAAATAAAATAAATAATAATAAATGCGCGTGTATGCATGGCACGTTATAAAACATATGAGTAGGCACAATATATCTATATGGCATGTTATATGCATGGACATCTAATATATAATTATCAACATAAAATATAAATATATACAATCGGCTATTGAGATAGATTCGACCGGGTCCCATGGAAATTATAAATCACAACCAAATCGAAAAAATAAATAATTACAAAAATTATTTTCTTCTGTTACATCAACGAGTCTTCGATTCTTGAATTCTTCATTCTTCGGCTTCATTCTTCGTCTTCGGGTCAGATTTCACCTTCTTCGGGGTCCGGAACTCTTCCGGGTCCGTCAACACGCATTATGGGGGTTTCAAAAACCCTCGGGCCCATTTGGGGCCCAATGAATGCGTCTGGGGCGCTACCTGCGCGCCTGGATGCGCAGGCGTGGAAAGGCCGCACGTCTGGGCGCGC
>NW_010357090.1:395544-397244 GCF_000414095.1 Morus notabilis | reverse complement strand
TCGCGCGTTGGGCGCGCGCTGGTCGCGCGTTGGACGCGCGTTGGTCGCGCATGCTGGGCGCGCTCTGTGCGCGCGCGCGCGCACTAGCCTGGTTTCTGGGTACTTGTCTGGGCAGCTTCAAAGGCTTCAAACTTGATCTTCAGGCCTCCTTTTGATTCAAAATCAAAACACTTATTCTACCCAACTCCTAGAATTACAATAATTCTAATCTCGAATTAAATTACAAACAATTTAATTTGAACTAATTTAATGCAATCCATGAAACCATATAGTTAATGACCAAATCCATCATCCATACATTCATCAACATGAATTAAATATAAACAACAATAAATGCAAGTGCATACCCATCACATACATACATAATTAAATATCACGTATTTAATATATTAATTTTGATTATCAAATAATCAGAGCATAAACTAATATCGTCTATAGACCGCTCTGATACTAGTTGTTGGTCTCCGAACCGAATTCGGATGCGAAAGCGTAGGGGGAGGCGGATCGTGTATAACACTGGTTTTCATAAAACCTTTGAGATACTCTATAGATTATATTAATTTATGCACGAATAAATTAATCTCATTAATTTATTTATTAAGAACTCAATTACGAATAATACCCGACGACCGATTAGGATGATAACTTGAGTTCTTTGACCTTGAACAATCCTTGCTGCAAAGCTTTGTGTTTAGAAAACCAATGTCTTCCACGTCAATTCCTAGAATCCACAAAGACGTGTGTGTGGGCACACATGAGACAAAACGGGTTATAATAAACACTCGAATTTCCACAAACACCAACGCATGCAGGATGTGGAATTTTTAGAGAAAATTTTTTTCTTCCCTTGCTCTAAGAGAATTTCGACCATAATACTTTATTAGGTCAAAAATTGTTTCAAAAATCGTCTAAAAAATTGTCTCTCGTAATTTTCTATCATTCTCTTATTTATAGAGTAGAAGTCAAACTTCTAGAAGGAATCCAATTTCTATCTCCAAGATAAAGCTCGTTAATTATCTTCTATTTGAATTTGAAACAAAATCTAACATTCCCTTATCCTTAGTGTGGCCGGCCACCTTAGGGAATTCTCATCCCTGTGTGGCGCCAATTTTCATATAAGGAAGGAAGAGAAAATCATCATTTATTCTGTAGTTCAATTTTGACTCAAATTCAAATTCCAATTTAAGTCAAACTTAAATTAATTTGAATTCTAAATTGAACAACTTATCAAATAAGTTTAAATGGATAAATCTAGATGTGTTCAAATTTAAATTTAAATAATCACATTATTTAAATAATAATTAATTCTCAATTAATTATTTTCGAGTGTTTAATTTTAGAATTCTGTAATTCTAAAATTCCCATTTTGCCTTTTGTGTCTTGTAGAATTACTAAGACGACGCGGAGACTAATGGACCTATAATCCCGAGCTCTAATAAAATTAATAATTAATTAAACACTTTAATTAATTAATTAATTCTATTAATTCTAATAGTTACTCCACTATAAACTTGGAATTGCACTCTCGAAATTATAGACATAAATTACCTCTAAACTGTGAAGTGTCCATTGCATATGGATTGATCCTCCATAAATAATTCATAATTAGAGCTAGGTAAAATCTGTTAACCTCTCTAATTATATTTTTATCCGTGAGTACCATTGATTCTCTAATGGACAGTGATTCATAAAACACATTC
>NW_010357090.1:372054-395258 GCF_000414095.1 Morus notabilis | reverse complement strand
TTTTAATTAAAGATTCTGGAACTTTAATTAAATTCATTATGAACATTACTTTTTGATTATTATCCTTAAACATTATCCTCTCGTATATAACACTTATATACAATGTTTAAGGTTACATAAATAATCACGGAATTTTCATTGATATTCATAAAATATTCACAAATATATACACATAAAATGATGAATAAACTCTTTTATTAAATAAATAATAAATATCCTATTACATCTTATGCTTTTAGGACACCATTCCCAACATCCAGATCATTGGGGTCGTTGCTGCGATAGATTCATGTCTGACAAGTTTCAGGTAATTAAATCTCTTTTATATGTTATTTTTTTTATATATAATAAAGGTTAATTTTACTAATGCTAAATGTAATCATAAGTAGAAAAAGTCAGGAATCAATAAACTTAATCGTAGCAACCAAAAGTGGTTGAGTTTTCATGGTTGGTTGTCGTGCTCCGAACATCGCGAGATGAAAGTAAGTATTTGTTATTAATTTATTCAATATAAATTTTAATTTGGTAATCTATTACACTATATTCATATACATTTAAACAATTATACAGTCCACCACAGGGACTTAACAGCCGATGTCCGTCATCGATAATTGGGGGGACATGCATCGTCGTAGGGATACTTGAGTTAATCCCCAAGGTGAGCAGACTTTTGTAAGTATAATCATAATGTTTAATTATATTTTTTTATTTAAATCACATTATGTATTTAATTATTTTTCTTTTAATATTTGTAGCATCAGATGGAGGGAGAAAGAGAAACGCAGATCCATACACAGTCTGCTACTTTTGGATCATCCGCGGCAGGAGGAGTTAACGAGGATGATATTATGGAGCAGTTTCTGGGCACCCGCAGAGGACACAAGACTGGAGTGGGTCGCACACTCCCACAAAAGGATTTATCGAGGGGATGCATCGGCATCTAGCTCACGCTCGGTAAGATCTTCTACCACATGTTCAGACCCACACGTAGAAGAATACTTGCAACAGACTTACCAATCAAACTTCCAGTTGTACGAGAGTATCAGAATGATGTAGGACTTCATTACTCAAATTCACCCCAACATGACTTTCCCAGCGGTTACTCTGCATGTGCCGTATGTCCGTCCAGGTCATCCGCCTCTGAATATTCTGATGATAAGGACAATGATTCTAGTGATTCTGCAAATTTAATAGATTAGATTTTTATTAATGTAACAATTTTTATTTCCGTACATTTCTACTATAATTACATTTTTATTTTATTTTATTAATTACTTTTTACAATAATAAATTTTATTTCTATTTTTTATTATTTATTTATTATAATTAATATTGGGTTTAAATATATAGTAATATACAACATTAATTATTAAAATGAGAAAAAATAAATAAAAAAATTAGAATATTATTTACAATGACAAATGTGGTTGTAAAAAATATAAGCCACGTAAGCTAATTATGCATCTTTTACGATGACTTAATTCGTAAAATGTCGTTGTAAATACTCAATGTCATGTCATCTTAACGATGTAACCGACAAAATAATTGCAGCGACTCATTTGCGACGATTGTCATCACAAATATAATTGCCACGACTGATTGTCGTCATAATTTTTTTTTTTTGCGACGAATCAATTGCGGCGACAGGTTTGCGACGACAAGTGGTCGCTAAAAATTCATTTGTGATGACTTTGTGTTTTTGGAAACGACTTTTTGTCATCGCTAAAAGCCCTTTTTCTTGTAGTGTCATGGCTTAAATTGACCTGTGTCTCGAGGGAAAAATAATTACAAAATGTGACGATCCTTAACTTCTGGTCATTAACACTACGTACGTATTTAATTTATGCCTTAATGTCAACTACTTATAGCTATGAATATTTAGCTACTTTTTTATGATTTCTTTTCCACGCAAACATAACCTTAAATCATATTTTGCATCATAGCATCATGAGTACATAAAAGTGCTTTGTGACTTGAGGATGCTAACCATAGCTTCATAGTCCCACAGTCTTTACTTACATCATATAACCTATTACATAACTTTTACTTTTCATTATATAACTTAACCATATCCATAAATATCGTTTACTTTAAACATTTTGCAGCGTTTACAAATTGCGTGCAGATCTCATTACCCACTTCCCCACATGACATTGTTTCATCCTTTTCCACACGCCCAGCAAATAGGTTTAAGGAGCCGGTGTCTTACCCATTGTTCTTACAACACGAACAAACCTAATGAGCTTTCGCTCAGCAAATAACAGTAGGCCATAAGAAATGCAAATAATAATGCACACCCATATATGCATTCATTTCATACGTCCTAACACGCTTCCTAAACATTTAAAGTGTTCATCATATTATGCTTTCTTTTCCTTCGTATTATGCTCTATTTTCTTTCGTTTCATACTTCTTGACATCTTTCATTTTTATGTCGTTCATTTTTCATAACTTTTACTTGTTATGGGCCCCAACCCGTTGTATTGTTGCGCGCATAACAAGTGAAGAGTAGGGTAGCTAACCAAAACTAACTCACTCATGGTTTCATTCATAACATAGTAACCTTTCCTTGTGAAGGCCGGTACAAACAATATTATTAACTTCTTACCGTTTGCCATCTTTATTTATTCATCATCTTACTGTCATCATTTCATATTATGATAGGAATTTTAATCTTTTCATCTTACTATCATCATTTCATACTATAACAATAATTTTAATCATATTGGTACATCTTTGAGCATTCTTATCAATTTCCAATAAAATTGGACTTTGTTCAAATGTTTGACTTTTGTTGACTTTGACTTTGACTTTAACGCAGATTAAAATTCTACTGCTAATACAAGTCCATAAGCACATTCAAAGCAACAAACAAGTTTCAAGAAACTTCTTTCACTTAATGACGTACAATGAAATCATCTTATGCACAGATTTAGGCAACACAAAGAAATAGTCTTGTTCGTAGTATAAACATAGAAAAACTATTGTACTTACAAGAGTTCTGCTAAGGTCACGACATTCAAGTCTCCAGAAACCTTTCTTCATTGATCGCTTATTAGTCCTATCATATAAATTTATGATCATTAGATTTACAATCCAAGATCAGTAATTGAAACACAATTTGATCCGAATTCGTGATTTCGTAAATGCTATTTTCTTAAAATTTGTATGTTGTTTCTAAAATTCTTAAAGACATCTACGATTTCATGCTTGGTATCCGGACCAAAACATCACCTATATCATCGATGTGTACCAAACCCGCACACTTTTTTACCTTAAATCACATTTTGGATATGTTTCAAAAATCAGTCCAAAAGTGATGTCTAGGGTCGTTTTTGAGAAAAATGCTATTTCACAAAGGTTGTTCGGAACAAAATTTCCTTCAACTTTTTGTTGGTGACTTTTTAGAACTAAGCTTTTATCTTAGTTTTCTAACCCAAAATAGGGCCGGATTAAATTTTCTAGTCAAAAGCCTAGTTTTCAGTTTTAGTCTGAAACTGAGAATTTTCATCGTTTTAGGTTTTCTATACATCTTCGATCATCGAATCGACTTAATTTTCACATCTTAATCTCCTATTCTTTATTTATTCATCATCTTACTGTCATTATTTCATATTATGACAGTAATTTTAATATTTTCATCTTACTGTCATCATTTCATATTATAACACAAAGACTATCAAATCATGTCATTATATCACAACATTGAGTATCAAAAATATCTTTAAGGGGTATGGTTGGTAGGAAGGAGGGAGAGATGGAGGCAAAGAGAGGGGTGAAGAGAGAGGGTGAACTGAATATCCTGTTTGGTAAGCAAGAGGAGAGATGGAGGGAGAGATTCTCCCTCCGGGCCCACCATTTTAGGATCTGGAAGGATCCAACCAATCCACTTAAAATTAAAAGAAAATAACTTTTTTACCATTCAAAAGTAATTATTAACAAATAACAAAATTGACAATATAGTAATTAAACAAAAAACTATAATCTATCTTTTTAACTCCCCTTCTTCCTATCAAATAACATAAATGATTATTATAATCATCTCCATCCTTCACATTCTTTATTTCTCCAACCCCTCTCCATTATTCCTCCTCTCAAACGAAGCTTAAGTTACTGGTTCGTAAAATGATACAAGTCGGTAACTTCTAGTATCTAGCTCCGGTAGTTGTTGATTGGTACTGGACGAGTAACCACCATGATTTCGGTCGGTAATCGCAGTTATTTGCTGTAGTGCCGATTGGCCAGTGATTATCCACCTGTAAACACTGTGATATCAGTTAATAACCACCGGTATCCATTGAATTTTCTTACTAGATGCTCAAAGAAGCACAAAAAAACCCATTGCATTCTTGTCCAACAATATTATGGCCAAAAAGTAGTTCTCAAAGAATGCTTTTGAGATTCTTTAGTGAAAAGGCGGGACTGAAATGTGGCACCCAATTAACATCCTGAGCTCTTAGAGCTTTATGTTTCACGCATTCATGTTCGCTAAAGAACAATCATGGTGAGGGTCTCAAAATGAAAAATGATCCACAACCTTAATGTATGTTCCTTCTGAATGTATAAATTTCTACCAATGAAAATTTCAATATTTCGTTAAAAAATTTCAACATTTCCATGTGCCGTACATGCTCATGATATCTAAACAGAATATTTATTAGTAAAAAACACAAAGAATAAGTGCCACTTTAAAAACAAAATACATGAGCTTGCATATTATTGTTCAACTGGCTCCACCTTCATTTCTTTTGATGAGCTAGATTCTTTTAGTAATCATCAAGAATTAAAACTTTCAATATCAAGCTTAATTAGTTGCTTTTGATCAGGTGGAGTTATTATTTCTATAGTGAATAAGGAATTAGATTCTTATCTTAGCTTATTACTTAATTCCATGAGTGGTCTTCCTCTACTTTTGCCTGTATCATGGTAAAGTTTGTGATGGAACAACCAAATAGAAGAAAATCTGAGATCAACACTCTCAGGTGGTGGGTGGATTCAACACTCTCAAGTCTGAGAACAAATAAGCTACTGCGTAGCACTTAAATCTGCCCTAGCTCAAAACGACAATTCAGCCTTCTTGGAAGACAAAGAAACGACAGCAAAGTTACTCAACACAAACTATCGGATGGCAATGGGGTGGAGTGGGCTCGGGGGCGGAGAATGATTTACTATTCCCATCCCCACCTTTCAAAACCATCCTCATCCTCACTTAAGGAGAGGCGGGGGGAGGGAGGGAGGGAGGGGGGAGCGTGTTTTTTATACCTGCCTCATTCCCCCTCAACTATAATTAAGCATTTCAAAATTGTTGTAACTTAAAGCAAAAATGGATCGAAATTCAATAAAATTTTAGACCGAAATCAATAATTTATCAATACAAACTAAATTTAAAACATATGAAAAAAAAAGTTATAGAGTCAAAAAAGGTCTTATTAAAAGTAATAATTAACACATAAGCCAAAAAATTGTAAAAAACATCATTGCTGTTCCTAATAGCTTTATTCTTCATTGTAAAAGATTAACAATTACCCCTTTTTTTTCAAATAAAGAACAACATTTAGTAGTTATCTCTTCTTTAGTTACTTCTTTTTCATAATTGACCTTTTTCAATTAACATAGTTGCATTTTCTTTTTTTAGTAAAAAATTGATATAAAAAATTCTAACATATGTATGTCTATTTAAATAAAATATTTAATATATAACATATGTATATCGGGGCGGAGGTAGTGGGAGTACTTTTTTCATTCCCGTTCCGCTAAGATTAGGGAATAAGATTTTGTCCCCATTTCTATCTCCATCTCTAATTATTATCCTCCATCCTCGCTTTATTCGGTGCAAAACGACAACAACAACAAAAGAGAAACAAGATAAAAAGCAAAGCCTTAATTCTTGAAGGACGATTGACCAAACTAAAGGAAAACAACGCGCTGCATCAGTTTGGTTCCATTTCAAAATGTCAAAAATATGATAATAGCTAATACTTTGTTAAGCTTCAATATAGTCTACTATATATAGTACGAACTATACAACTTCGTGGTGGTTCAAAACTGAGAACAAATAACTTAGCACTATACTATTAGGAAAGTTAACACTTTGCATATAGTTATCTTTATTAGGAGTTTTCATTTATTTGTATTTATTTTTATCTTAAAAAATGCTATAACTTATACGATTTGTATTTTGTATTTATGTAGAGTTCATATTTAATGCTACTTAATTACTAATGAATCAACTTGTTTTTTTAATCCATGAAAAAAAAAGCACATTATCGATCTTCTCTTCTTGTTTTTATTTTATTCTTTAATTATAATATATACTACACAAGAGACATGCTCTGAAGTACCATTTGTCTGGCATCTTCATTAGAAGGTAATATTTCTCCCTATATTATATGTTGTTTAACTCGAAACTTCACAACACAAAAATCTGCTTAGTTATTATAAGTCATATATCGATTGCGTACAAATACAAATGACGGCCCTGTAAATTTGTTTCATCGAAAAAACTATTCAAGACGCAGGCATCAGGTTTTCAAAAGGACATATATGCTGGAATAATTCATTGCTAATTTGCATTGTAAAGTCACATATGGGAAATAATGGCTACTGTATTAAATGCACTAGAGGTTGATTTGTACTGGAGACTGCACAAAACTTTGGTTGTTAGGCACAAAGCCAAAGTCACATCATGTATATGTAATGTAAATAAAAATCTATCGTCAATGAACTTGTCATTAATCCTTGCACATTGTCTATAACTTTTTATATTTGTCGTTACTGGTGTCACATATTATAAAATTGATGGATGCTCTTTTTATTTATTCAGTAAAAGATATTGATGGATGTTCAGTAAAAGATATTGTGAGTTTGCACATGGCAAGGTCACTGGATGGATAACAACATATTGGTGAGCAACTGTCATTCGCAAAACGAAGAAACGAAGAATATAAATATTGTGACTTCCAATATATCTTAATGGTATATTGGTACTATCTGTTAAGATCATTAGAAACTCTAATTTTGCGTAACTGAGAGTAATAAAAATACAAGAAAACAAAACATGTAAAATTGACACACGAAATTGTAAGACAATGTTCTCTTGCAACCGCTGCAGTATTTCCATGAAATCTTCTATGTAAGACGATTTACAGTGCAATTAATTAGACTCCATAACTCAACACTACCTTACCCCTAATTCAATAGCTAAATATTGGATCGAAAAGAATATTATATTAGTGATTTTGTACTAAAGATAATACGAACATTTGCATTGTGGATGATGATCTTGGGTGAGAGACAAAAACTTAGAAAAATAAATAAATAAATAAATAAAAGCTTGAATAGAGAGAAATGAATGCGGCATTAAAAAAAAAAAAAAGTACTAAGACAGAACTACTTCGATTTTGACTTCATTAGTTTCACTGTCATGTATGATCAGAACCTAGATAACTAAAAAAGAAAATTGAGGGTTACAATTATAGGAAAAAATATATATGAAAGGTTAAAAAAAATGGTATGCAAGAAGAATCTCATTCAAGAAAACTGGCATATACTAATTCGATCGGATTTTTTTTTTATTAATGGAATAATACGACATCAAGCTGTGACTTGTGCTGAGTATAATAGCTATAGCCATCACCGACAGCGTTAAAGAGAGATCCCTCATTACAGTGGCTTCCATGGTTTCCTACTTTCCTCTCACTCTTGCCACACTGATTTTTGCGTTAGCTTTGTCACTGCCGGGCTTTAAATATTAATTTGTAGTACTAGAAAAGTTCAATTTTGTTTTGTCATGTTCAACCAATTAAATTATATCATATTATTTCATAATACGCACAAAAAATTTAGTTAAAAAATAATTCAATTTTTTATACAATATGACATGATATGATTAGTTAGATATCAATATAAACATCAAAATTGAACAAGAGATTTGAGTTTTTAAAAATTAATCTAAATTTTTAGATCTAAAAACTGTATTTAACTTTTTAGTGTCTAACTAATTAAATCATACCATATCATCCTATTATAAGTAAAAATAAAAAAAAAGGCCACGTGGTTGATAAATTTAAATGGATAACGTTTTCGGACCACTTTTGACTTTTCCTTTTTGCTGTCTAAATTGAAGAATCTCTCTTCGCACAGCGGGCCACGTACTCATTTTTATGACCACTTACAGAATATATATATATATATATATATATATATATATATATATATATTCATATATTTTCTTCTTTCGGGGAAAAGCTGTGGTAGGGTTCACTTTGTATGTGCCAAAGATCATAGATAAAGGTAAGATCAGTTCATTGTATAAGTTATAATATTTGACTTATTTAAACTTAATAGTTATCAACGATGTGGAAATGCAGAATATGTTAAAAACTCCATTAGAAACATAGAAAAATTTCTTTTTTTTTTTTTTTTTCCCAGGAACGCATGTATATCCAGTTCTGCGATTTCAACCTGTAATTTGAGTTCTTTAACCTAGATTTATGTCTGAACATCTCCTTCCCATATTCGAAAGATATTTAATGGACTAATACTATAACTTTAATTAAAGAAATTAAAACCAATAAAAATATTCATGTAGTTTTTACAAGTTTCTGTTTCACTCCTCAAACCAACAAAGCAAAACCTAAAAGAAATCCAATTTTCTCTCCAGGGTTTTATCTCTTGTCGCTTGAAATTTTATGGGAAAATGACTGTCGAGGTTGTTAATGAAGCTGGGAGAGATTTGATTCATGAAGAGGAGATGAAGAAGGAAGTGAACGAAACTGTTGAAGATGTATCCAAACTCAATACTCTTGAGAAGAGCTTTTCTCGTAAGGAAGAGAAGAGAGTAATTTTTTCTCTGTCTGAAAGATTTGAGAGTAAGCCTTCGAATGAGATGAAATTGAAGCTAGAATAAGCCATTCTCACAGCAAACTTAACGGAAAAGAGGCGCTAAAGTAGAATAAAAACTGCTAAAACCAAAGAAGAGAAGAAAGAAACAGAAATGGACAGAAAGATTGCGATGAAGGATTTTTTTTTTTCGCTCTTACGTTTTCATATGTATGAGTTGTTTATCCCATACAACCTGCCTATACTATATCAGATAGACCTTGGGACATCAATCTCGTCAAAGATTGATCCTATGGTACATAACATGCACGACTGGTAGTACGTATAAGCTGAACTTGCTACAACTTTCCCCTTTATTTTTGAGAAATTGCAGTAAATAATAGATTTTTAAAACTACATTAAGTAAATAACAGATTTTAAAACTATTTAAAGTAAATAGCAGTTTACATGGTAAATGATTTATTTACACTTTACACTATAAATGATTCATTTATGAATGGTAAAAGAGTAATTTACGTGGTAAAAATCCTAAAAAATCTTATTTGTGTGTGAAATTTTTTTTACCTATTGTATAAAGAAAATCTACATAAAAAAATATTTTTACTAATTATAAATGAGCCATTTAAGCAGTAAATGATTCACTTACCACATAAATTACTATTTATTTCAAATAGTTTTAAAATATGCTCTTTAGTTTATTTAGTTTCTTAAATTTGCTACAACCTTCTCCCAACCCTGCTACAACTTTTCTCTTTATTTTCTTAGAAAAGATTAATTTTCAGCAAAATTTATGGCCGGACATGCATTTTTGCATCACTTAAGCTTTTATATTTTAGCAGTTGGATTAATATTTTAACAATTTGATATAAAGTATGAGTAGTTCAAGACCGAGATCGAAATGCTCTCTCATCTCCGTCACCGCCATCTCGTCTCTGTTATGCTTTTTGTTGTCCAAATTGAAGAATCTCTCTTCGCAAAGCGGGCCACGTACTCATGTTGATGACCACTTACGGAATATATATATATATATATATACATATATATTATATATATATATATCCATATACTTTCTTGCTGTGGTAGGGTTCACTTTGTATGTACCACAGATCATAGATAAAGGTAAGATCAGCCCTTCATTGTATAAGTTATAATATTTGACTTATTTAAACTTAATAGTTATCAACGATGTGGAAATGCAGAATATGTTAACAACTCCATTAGAAACATAGAAAATTTTCTTCTTTTGTTTTCCCCAGGAACGCATGTCTATCCAGTTCCGCGATTCCAACCTGTAATTTGAGTTCTTTAACCTAGATTTATGTCTGAACATCTCCTTCACATATTCAACAGATATTTAATGGACTAATACTATAACTTTAATTAAAGAAATTAAAATCAATAACAATATTCATGCAGTTTTTACAAGTTTCTGTTTCACTCCTCAAACCAACAAAGCAAAACCTAAAAGAAATCTCATTTTCTCTCCAGGGTTTTATCTCTTGTCGCTTGAAATTTTACGGGAAAATAACTGTCGAGGTTGTTAATGAAGCTGGGAGAGATTTTGTGCCTGTTTGGAAGCATTTTCAAAAACGCTTTTCACGTTTTTCAAGGACCAAAAAATGAAAATGCTCTCACATATGCGTTTGACACTGCATTTCTTAAAAAGCAAAATTGAAAACCGAGATGGAAATGCTCAATTTTAACAATTTGATTAATTTTTTAACAATTTGATTTAGAGTATGAGTAGTTCAAGACCGAGATCGAAACGCTCTCTCATCTCCGTCACCGCCATCTCGCCTCTCTAATCGGCTACTGCAACGAGGACCGTGAGATGATCCTCGTCTACGACCACATGACCTGTGGAACTCTCCAAGGACACCTCTACAATACCCAAAACTCACCGCTGACGTGGAAACAACACCTCGAGATTTGCATCGGAGTCGCGCGCGGGCTGCACTATCTCCACACAGGCGCGAAGTAAATGATCATTCACCACAACGTGAAGAGAACAAAAATTTTTCTGGATGAGAAATGGGTAGCCAAGGTCTCCGATTTCAGGCTTTCAAAAATGGGCCCCACTACCATGTTTATAGCCCATGTCAGCACAGTCGTCAAGGGCAGTATCGGGTATTTTGACCCGGAGTATTACAGACGTCAACAACTGTCAAAAAAATCGGACGCGTACTCATTCGGAGTGGTTTTGTGCGAGGTTCTTTGCGGCAGGCCAACGATAATGCGCAACGCCGAGAAGGGACAAGTAAGCCTAGCCGAGTGGTGTGACAACCTAACTTTTGATCATCATCCTATGTTCATACTCAGCTTTACTTAACCTCTACTACTTACTACATATAACCTCTTAAAAATTCAGGCCATATTTTTTTTCCATTCTTACGTCTATATGCTGTAGCATTTAGCTAGCATTCTGTTTTCAACCATTCGTAAAATGCTGTAGCATTTAGCTAGCATTCTGTTACATAAGCCATTTACATTCATAAAACACCATTTAATTTTTACACATAAAGTTCAACAGCGTTCTCAAAGCACGTGATGCATGCTCAACCCACTTGCCCACACTCCGCTGCTATATCCCCTATGCATGCTCAGCAACAAGTTTCAGGGAGCCGGTGCCTTACCCGAGCTTCCTACAACACGAACAAACTTAATGAGCTTTCGCTCAGCAAGTATCAATAGGTCATAACAGATGCAATAATTATGCATACCCATATAGGCATCATGTCATATACCCTAATACGTTCCGTACTACTAAAACATGTAAGGTTTATGTTTTTCTTCTTTCATTTCGTACTTTATTGAGCTTTCGTCTCATTACACTCGGTCATATTGTATTTTTACGTTCTGAACGACTTCCAACTTGCGTTTCTCATTCTTTTCATTCTTCTTTACAGATACCAAACCTTTATATGAAATGGTTTATGTGTTTCATTTTCTTGTCTTTTACTTTTTATAGGCCCTGTCCTGTTGTACCATAGCGCGCATAACCAGTGAGGAGTGGGGTAGCTAACCAATCTAGCTCAGTCACGGTTTTCATTTCCCTCATAGTCTCATAATAACCTTTCCTTCGAAGGCTGGTATAAACAGGACGTTTAGTCTCTTACCGTTTATCAATTTTCTCATTGAAACAGTAATTTTAATTAAATCTTATGAATTTATGCATTTCTAAGCAATTTATCATGAGATTAACTTTTTGTTAAAGTTTAACTTTTTCTCTTATGCCTGAGCTTGACTTAACATCGATACATACTTTTCGCAGAATAAAGTTCTACGATTACATAAGTCTTGTAGGTACATGCTTAGCAGAGTATCTAACATTCAAAATTCTACCATATGCACAATTTTTGTGCAACACAGGAAAGCAAGCTTGTTCGTGATATAGTTATAGAAAAACTATTCTACTTACCAAAGTTTTGCTATCGACGCGTCCTTTGTCTCACTTGACGCTTTCCGACTTCAATCGTTAATCGATCCTATTGCATAAATTTCTTATCGTTAAATTTAAAATCTAAGATCAATAATTATATTGAAATTTAAATCGAAAAGGTCTACAATCCTTATGTTTGGTATTTAATCCCAAAATATTTTCTATCTCAAGAATGTGCACTAAAACCATGCATGTTACTCAGTCATGGGCCTAATTTTTCAGTTTCGGTCCAAAACTGTGAATTCTCGTTGTGTGCAGTTTCTGAACCTCAATCTATTCATTCCCGAGCCTTAACACTCTTATTCATTTTCAAGAATCGAATTCCTAACTCCTTTCCTACTACTTAGGTTTTTAGAAATTTCGGCAGAGTTTTGCCTAGTTTTTCTCTTTTTCTCCCTTTTTTCCTCTTGGTTGGCCACTCTTAGGAAAAGAAGAACACCTTTTGTCTTATAATTCCTTTACTTCACGTTTTAAGAGCAAAATTAAGATTTAATTAATATTTCTTATTACTTTCTAAATTAAAGAAATTACTTTAATTCCCATAATTTAATTTTACTAATTCCACTTAAGTTTAACACTTAATTTAAGTGGTTCTATATTCCCCACATTTTTCTTGTCGAGACCTAACTTTCCGTTTCTCAAAACGAGTCTCTTTCCGGTACTTATAATTTCACACCCAGAATAGGTTCTATATTGCTTTTTTGGACTGTCAGTACCCTGGGTCAAATTTCTCATGTTCAACCCAATTCTTTTGGGTATCTCATTAGTCAATTTCTTTTTATGAAATTTTCATTTTAATCGATCCAGAATTGCCTAAAACCTTACCCTTGCGGCACTGGTTTTTTTAGCAGTTTCCCGCTTTAACTGACTCGGGAAAATCCTGTTTCAGGAACTTTTGCAATTTTCCTTACTTCTAATATTTATACTCTTTTTCTAAGTGGTCATTTGGTCATAAACCAAATATTTCAGTTTTTAATAACTAAAATATACCCGCTAAAATTTTTAACTTTTAACTGATATTTCACTATTCATAACTAGTATTTATGAATTTTCTTTGTAAAAATATTCGTATTATAACTTTACATATTTCGGGAAATTTTACCTCGTATATAAAGTTTTTACATAACATTTTCTTCATCACATCCACATTTCTACTATTTTCTATTCTAAAAAGAATTATGGTCAAATACCGGACTGTCCGGATTAGACTTAAATTTTCCCGGTCGTTACAAGTGGGCCCAACATTGTTACCGCAACGGGACGCTTCATCAGATCATAGATCGTAATCTGACGAGCAAGATTGCGCCAGAGTGCTTGAAGAAATATAGTGAGATTGCTGTGACCAGTATGCATGATAATGGGACAGAGAAACCGTCGATGAACGACGTCGTGTGGGGCCTGGAATTTGCAATGCAATTACAGCAAAACGCGACGTGATTGGTGGGGCAATAATGGTGGGTAAAGGTGAGGAGGAAGTTTCTTTCATGAATAATAACAACAGTGACGAAACGTTCACATATAGCTAGTAAGAGTTATTGGAGTTGAGAAGTAGTGGGATGACTAAAATCAATAGCTCTGAGCAGAGATTCAGTACGGACGAGTCCATGAAAGGAATGTCTAGGGCTGTCTTCTCTGAGATCAAGGATTCAAAGAGAAGATAAACAGAGTAGGATATACATAAGTATATAAATAGTAACTTAAGTTTTTCAAATTATCAATGTCCTATCAGCTTTTCAAATTAACATAAGGTTTTCAAATAGTAACAGAGTAGCGTATAATATTATTTGTGTTGTATTAGACACGTACGTACATAAAATACATGTATGGGAGTTTTTTTTTTTTTTTTAACTATGATAAGGGGAAAACGAAATAATGTCTCTATTCGGCCTTGCGCCATGCCTTTTTTTTAGCATAGTCACGCATGTATTTTTATTAATTTGGTACTTAAATCGCAAAAGTAAGTTTTTTAATTTAGTTAAAGAAATCGCACGAATTTAAAAATTATGTTTTTAAAGAGTAACAATTTACAGAAATACAAAATGTTATAAATATTGAGCTCAGATTACTCCACGAGAATTAATATATAAGTGCCCCAAAGTTTAAGCTTAAAAAGAGAATATTAAAGGCTATATATTACTCTTTTTTTTCTTTTGGTGCGAAAAAGGCCATATATTTTTTGAACTTTTGGTAAGTGGCCATATATTATTACTTGTCTTCCAGGGCATCTTCCTAATTTATTGCATGCCCGTAGACTAGTTCTACGTCTCAAAGTCAAGTCTTTGTCCTCTTTAGCAATAAAACAAATCTCCAAAAAATAAAAAATAAAAAAAATGTGAAAGAGAATTCCCTCGTCCTAGAAATGCTAACAAGGAGACGATGACAAATCACAAAGGAAAATCATTCACGAATCAAAAGTGGAATAGTATTGCAAAAACGACGTCTTATATTAAACTGGTCAATATCAATCACCAATCATTCACTTTCGAAAGAGAATCTTTAAAAAACATAACACATATAATATAAATATATGTACCTTGAGTCTGGACAATATACTTTTTCGAGGTTCAAACAAATGTGTTTAAAAACTAATTCAGATATGAATAAATCCAACCATTAAAAATTAATTCAGTGCTTAAAAACAACAATTTTTATTAGTAAAGTAAAAATGCATGTCCTACTATAAATATTCCCTTAAACAGTTTTTACTAAAATTAATAATTCTAAGGGTTTGATCTATAGTTTAAATTTTTAGAATGATCTCACCCTTTAACCTTGAATTTTAAGATTATTTCCAACCTGACCTATGAATTTTGACTATTCTCATTTACTCTTGAAATTTGAATTAAACTCGCTTAATCCCATGTTACAATTTTTGTTAAAAATAAAGAGAATAATTAAAAAAAAATAAACTATGCTTATCACTACGTTTTAAGGAGAGTATTATGGCGCAGTGGACTGTATCATATTCCTATCTAGAGAATTACTGATGGAAGGGGTAAAGGCCGACAATCCTGCAATCCCCAACCGCAAGCCAACAACCGATGGAAACTGAAAAGAATCGAACATCTATCGTTGCCATCATCTGCGGTACTGTAATTTCCGGTGTAATTCTACTTGTCGTTCTCGGATTCTTTATTCTCCGAAGAGGGTGGGGTCGTCTTTCGTTTAACAGGATCAAGTCAAGCAAGACTCGAGGTTCATCATCTTTGCCATCCGATTTATGCCGTTACTTTTCATTGGCTGAGATTAAAGCCGCCACTAACAACTTCCAAGATATTTTCATCATCGGAGTGGGTGGGTTTGGAAACGTGTATAAAGGGTACATTGATAATGGGACCAATCCCGTCACCATCAAACGACTAAAGTCCAAGTCATCCCAAGAGGCCCATGAGTTCAAGATCGAGATCGAGATGCTCTCTCATCTCCGTCACCGCCATCTCGTCTCTCTAATCGGCTACTGCAACGAGGACCGTGAGATGATCCTCGTCTACGACCACATGGCACGTGGAACTCTCCAAGGTCACCTTTACAACACCAAAAACTCACCGCTGACGTGGAAGCAACAATTTACAGAAGTACAAAATGTTATAAATATTGAGCTCAGATTACTCCACGAGAACTAATATAAAAGTGCCCCAAATATTTTTGTCCTTTTGGTGTGAAAATGCCATATATTATTAACTTTTGGTATGTGGTCATATATTATTACTTGTCTTCCGGGGCATCTTCCTAGTTTATTGCATGCCCGTAGACTAGTTGTACGTCTCAAAGTCAAGTCTTTGTCTTCTTTAGCAATAAAACAAATCTCCCAAAAAAAAAAAAAAGTGAGAGAATTCCCTCGTCTTAGAAATGCTACCAAGGAGACGATGACAAATCACAAAGGAAAATCATTCACGAATCAGAAGTGGAATAGTATGGGATAAACTTCTCATATTAAATTGGTCAATATTAATCACCTACCGCGCGCTTTCGAAAGAGAATCTTTTAAAAAACATAACGTATATAATATAAATATATGTACCTTGAGTCTGGACAATATACTTTTTTTACGTTCAAACAATTGTGTTTAAAAAAATTAATAAAGAGGATAAATGGTTGTTGGTTGCAAATGGGTCTTTAAATTTCAAGATAAACAATGATGTTGAAAGCGTGTCTCATCGTAGACTAATTTGAACTAATTATTTCGTGATTTTGTTTTTTCTGTTTTATATAAATAATGGAAGGGGAATACCCAATCAAAATAGAGTAATTTGCCCCGCCTCACTAGCTAAGGGTCCGCTCACACCACCGGGCTCAACAAGTGAGAAAATTACGTATTTGCGGAAGCATTTTTAGGGGAGCGGATATACAAATCAGACAACCAACATGAGAATGCCACTAACGCTGGGCCGTATTAAACTTTTCATTTTCAAAGAAAAGAAAAGGGAAAGAAAAGCGATAATAATTAGGAAAGAAAAAAAAAAGAGCTTAAGAAAGTTCGTAGTTATTCCCTGTATGTGTACAAAATTTCGTGTTATTCCTTGAGTCTTGACTTTATTCGTAGTCATAAAAAGAAAAATAAGATTTTTTCTTCTTTGTTTGACACAAAGTATTCCCTCTATTATTATTATTGTTGTTGTTATTAAAGTTATTTTTCTCTTTTATCTAATAAATTTGAGTATGAGGTGTTCAGTAGAGGATGAAGAGACTTAGAGCCGCGTCAACGTAGTACTTGGGATGCTTTTACAAACTTCCCCATATTACTAAGGGTGTGTTTAGTTGGGTGGAAATGAATGAAATAGAATGGAATGTAATTCTAGTTTGATGTTTGGTTAGATTTATAAGAAAAGTGTCACGTCCCCCACACAGGAGCAGGTGACGTGGAGCTCGATTATGGGTTAAACGCACGATAATAAAGGAAATTCCAAACGAGCCCCACACTTAATTAAAGTAAATTACAAGGAGGAGGTTCTAAATCTCGAGCCTCTGACAACACACAGGGCTCCACCCACAAGACATACAGTATTGTACATATATGAAAATGTAAACAACATTACAGACATCAACCACAGTCTAGAAATCCAATTATCAGAGTTTACAGAATTTACAATTCCTTACATTTGTATATATGTCAGGAGGATGAACACAATCCTTTCTTAATCTGATGGTAGCACAAACTCAGCTACTCCGCACCGCTTCTAGAATTACCTAGGAGGGGTTTAATATTTATACAATAATAAAACGTGAGCGAAAGACCCAGTAGGATATAATTTGAAATAAACTTTACAAATAAATGAATAATAAATAAGTGAGTAAATAAATAAATGAATAAGTATATAAAATAAGACATTCAGTTCCAACACAACAGCCGGAACTTCACATCTTTTTTCTCAAATGAAACATATATGAAAATATCCATATTACAGGCATCAGCAAGTAATTTATGCTATGATAAAATACTTACACAACCACGTGCACAAGCCATATCACCCTTGGGCCGGGTTTTGGGTTCTAGCCCCAAGGATGCACTCTCCATATCCTATCTTGGCCATCAGCCGGTTTACCGATTCGCAAGATCTCTTGTCTTAAGAAATCATTCATTAAACTTTCTGAAATCATTTATTATAACACCATGAACTACACAAGCCATGGGTCCCATGAACTACATCAAGCCATGGTCCCATGAACTACAACAAGCCATGGATACCATGAACTACATCAAGCCATGGGTTTTAAATATTTTTCTTTCGCAAACAAGCTCCTTTCTTTAAAACATTTACAAAGCCAAAACTCTTTCTTGAAAATCAGGCTCACAAGGAAAAGGGATAAGAAATCCTACCTGTCAATATCAAACATGTGACTAGCGTTGCTCTATTCCGGCTATTGCTTCCTCAAGCCTTTCAATCCGAGTCGTCCTCAGCTAGCACTGATACAAAACAATATTTTAGGATCTAATTCTCATTCCTAAAGCAATTCAATCCTAATTATACACCAAGATTTCCTATTAGTGTGCCATAATTCATTTACCGATTTCATAAACCATTTCATGTTTCAAATCATCATTCCAAGGGTTTTAAATCTCAAATATGGATTAAAGATGCTAAGCCATTCATCCCAAGTCCCCAAATGAAGCTAATTTGGGTTCTTCTTGAAAACAGAGGTCAAAACAGTACTTTCAGACAAAACAGGGTCAAACCCCGTGTACACCGGTCGACCGGTGACAGTGCAGTGCAACACCACAGGTCGATCGGTGGTGTGCACTCCGGTCGACCGCACAGGTCAACCTGACATAGTGCGAACCGGTCGACCGGTGGACAACAACAGTGCGAGAGAAGCTCGCAAAATCAGTCCGAAAGCCTGCAATCTGAGTTCAAAATCAAAATATCTCAAGGGAAAACCATTAGATCGGGTTCTAAGTACTAAATCAAGTCTAAAGAACCCAAAATCTCCAATTTCTACCATGGTTTTATTCAAAATACGTTTTGAACCAAAAATAGGTTTTCAAATCTGAATATCCAAGATTCAAGGGAGGTTTTTCAGAAATCTTACGTTAAATACACCTCTTGACGTTGAAAACTTCTTCAACTCTTTCTTTGGTTCAAGATCAGGTTGATTTGGGCCAAAATTGAGAGGAAAGAGAGAGAGAGTGAGAGAAAGAGAGAGAGAGTAGGCACGGGAAAGGAAAGGGAAGGAAGAAAGAGAAAAAGGAAAGAAAAGAAAAGGAAAAGGAAAAAGAAAAGAAAAGACATGTGTCCAATATTTTAAAATAACAGTTTAAAAATGTGTCCATACACACTTTTGGGTAAAAATGTAAATACTGAGAATATTTAAATACCTTAGCATTATTTAAATTCTCACATTAGAAACATTTATTAATTAATAACCAATTAATTAATCCAGATCAGGCACACTAATAAATCTCAATTACCTTGATTAATCCAATTTAATTTTCCAAGGTGTTACAACTCTACCCCCTTAGGGAATTTCATCCCCAAAATTAAGACTAACCTTAAAATGCAAACAGATGCGGGTACCCTCTCCTGCATTGTCGTTTCAAGCTCCAATGTTGCTTCCTCAACTACATGGTGCTGCCATAAAACTTTCACTAACGGGATCTCACGATGACGCAAGCTCTTTATCTTCCGATCAAGAATTTAAACTGGTGCCTCCTCGTATGACGTGTCATACTGTATCAGAACGTCATACCATTGTACCACGACTTCGGGATCAGTTGACATTTTTGAAGCATGGAGACATGGAACACGTCATGCACGTGAGATAACTCAGGCGGTAAAGCCAAACAATACGCTACAACTCTGACTCGTTACACGATCGGGAATGGCCCAACATACCTTGGTGCAAGTTTCCCTTTCACACCAAACCGAACAACTCCCTTATGTGGGGAAACCTTCAACAAAATGAAGTCACCTTCTTGGAATTCCAAAGGTCTACACCTTCTGTCCCCATAGCTCTTTTGACGACTTTGAGCTGTTAACAGTCATTCCCGAATAAGAGCTATCTTCTTATTATTCTCTTGAATAACTTCTGGTCCAGTTGTAAGTCGATCCTCTGGTTCCAGCCAATACGCAGGTGACCTACAAGGACGACCATAGAAAGCCTCAAACGGTGCCATAACGATACTAGCCTGGTAGCTATTATTGTAAGTAAACTCCACAAGGTGCAGGTATTTCTTCTAGTTTCCACCAAATTCCAAAATACAAGCACGAAGCATATCCTCTAGAATCTGAATAAGTCTTTCAGATTGCTCATCAGTCTGAGGATGGAATGCTGTGCTGAAGTTCAATTCTATTCCCATGGCTTCCTAAAAACTCCTCCAATACCTTGCATTAAAACGGGTGTCACGATCGGATGTAATGGATAACGGCACTCCATGAAGTCTCACGATGTGCTCCAGGTACAATTCTGCTAACGGTACTCCCATGGCATCGTGCTTCTGCTCAGTTCTCGGTAGTCCCATCAGAAAATTCATGGTGATATGCTCTCATTTCCATCCCGAAACAAGTAGAGGTTGTAACTCTCCAACCGGTTTCTGATGTTCTACTTTAATCCGGAGACAGGTCACACATTCTAAAACATGTTCACGAATGTCTTTCTTCATGCCTCTCCACTAGTATTGTCTTTTCAGATCTTGGTACATCTTGGTGCGTCCCGGATGAATAGTAAACCTCAATTTATGAGCCTCCTGCAGAATCGTCTTCTTAATCTCACCTACCTTAAGAATAGCAAGCCAGTTACGAAAGTACAATGCTCCATCCTTTCGGATTCTCCAATCCTCGAGTTGCTCTGCATTCTAGATTCGAATCCAGATCCCTTGGAGATATGAATCATGTCATTGATTCTGCTTAACTTGTTGCACAATATCCGGTGTGGAGACCAGATTATACACCATAGCCTGGTTATAATCCTCATAGTACTGAAGATCGTAGTCACTCACTACCTCAGTTCTTTTCCAGTCTTCCAAAACTAATGATGCCCAAGATCCTGAGGTCTCACTAAAACTGATTTTTAACAGCTAAAACTGATATTTAGGACAATGTACATTTTACGTTTCTCACTAAATAACAATAAACTAGTAATTTGAAAAAAATATATATGAAAATAATTTAATATATTTAAAAATTAAACAATCAAAATAAATTAAAATGTTTTTAAAAAATATTTTTAAAGTTATTAGTTTCTATTTAATTGAGAAAAATGATAGTTTAGACATTATATGTACCAAAAATTAGTCTTAAGGTACTAAAAAAAACTTTCTTTAAAGGTGAAGCTACTATTTTAATATTAAAAACACTCTTTTATAGTGCTCCTTACTAGTAAACTCTCTTTCTTTTCTTAGTCTTTGGTTATAGGAATATAGTCGAACCACGCTAAATCTCTCTTTGTCTTCTCTCTTTCTTTGTATTTCTTATTTAATTATTTATTACCTACAAGAGTTATGTGCAATATTATATGATCATTGTTGTAGGGTGAAACAATACCTTAAAAATAGATCATGAACAGGGCCCACCGATCATAGGGAAACTCATTAAATGATTAAGGATAACTTAGTCCTAATAGCCACGTCAGCAACCACTCTTTTAGGAAGTAGACCATTATGAGAAACATTAGGAATGAACATGGAGTTGATCGTTCTCTCAAATATAAGCGAAGAGACCTCGAGTAGCTTTAACAAAGGTAAGGCTATGCGGATATAAGGATCCACATTATTTACTCAGAGATTCGTTATCTATAATTTGAATATATGAACTACAAATAACGAAAATGCTCAGATTAATTGTAGCCTCTCTATATTTTAGAAAATTATCTCAAAAGATAAGAGAAATATCCCAAATTTAAATAAGGGAATTGACAAGAGCGGTGGCCTAGTGGTATAAATAGGGAATCATGATTTAGAAATCTCCAAAGTCTCATCTTGAGAATTAGTGCATGTATTTTTCTCCAAAGTAGTGAATTTTCTCCTCCTCCCCACAGTGGACGTAGCTCTTAAACCGAGAGTGAACCACTATAAATTTTAAAAGTTCTTGCTTTTATTTCACGTTTAATTACATTTCAAGGGTGACTAACCCACGTTTTTATTATGAAATTCGTTATTATTCAATTGATTAATTTTCACCGTAAACAATCATAATCATAAATCAATATATTTTCAATTAAAATATAATGTTGTTAGTAATCTCATACTTTGGAATTTGAGAGTTCCTTCATTTAAATAATACCACAAGAAAAAAGGACTTATGTGTTAGAAAATAGTATGGGTGAACAAAAAACTTGACAACCCTACAAACCCCGTTAATCCACCCAACCCAACCCATTTTAACATGAACCTGACCAACCCGATCAAGAGTTCAACCCAACCCATCCAACCCGACTATTAATTGGATGGGTTTGGGTTGAGTTTTTCCTAATCTAAATTAACCCGAACTCACCTAATCTATTTATCTATATAAATAAATATTTTCCTACCTCATAATATATAGTTTTTGTCTCATATTTTACATTATTTACTTGACAACTGATTAACTTTATGTATTTATTTTATTTTTTATTTCTTTATTCTGTTCAACTCCATAAATGCACCCAATATTTAATTGGGTGGGTTTATTTTAAACTCTAGATTGATTGTATGTGTTAAATTTAAAATCAACCCACCCAAACTTAATTGGATGGGTTGAAAATCTCAGAAACCCACATAACCCACCCAATGTTCACGCCTAGAATATAGTGTTTGTTTCTGTGTATTGTTATACTTATTTGAGAATAGTGATAATTCACACTCAATTAAAGTCATAATTTCCACCATCTCAAAAAATAAGTAATCAAAACTAGAATACGTATTTACTATATATATATATATATGTGTGTGTGTGTGTGTGTGTGTGTGTATGTCGCGTTTGAAATTATAATAATTAAAGTAATCTATCGTCTTCCTTCATTTGGTCATCACAAGTCAAAAAGTTTCTTAAGTGTAAAATTATATGGTCACAAGGTCACACTGATTATATTTCTTATATTGAAAAAAGTAGTATGGACAAATAATTTACTAATTCCTAATTATTACACGAGTTCACACTAAAAATTCTATGCGAACATGGCGCATTAAAAAAAAAAAAATTTCTATAGGAACATACGAAGTGTTTTCCACGTGATCTGATGATCAAATCGCGTCCTTCACTACAAGAATTTGAATTTTTTGTTACCAAAAATTCGGTAACTAAAAGTCTTGTTTTTGGTAGCAAAATGTTTTTGTTACCAAAAAAGTTTGGTAGCAAAAAGTGGGTAGCAGAAAGTATTAGTTACCAAATTTTTGGTAGCAAATAGTTGTTGCTACTAAAAAAATTTTTGGTAACAAAATGTATTTGGTAGCAAAATGTATGATATTCGGGGACCAAAAATTTCGGTAGCAAAAGGTTTTTGGTAGCAAAAA
>NW_010357090.1:370436-371655 GCF_000414095.1 Morus notabilis | reverse complement strand
ATATATAAATAAAATAGCAAATATTAATTTAAAAATCTCTAAATATTTCAATACATATTAGAGTCCAAACAAAATACTAAAATAGTCATACTTAAACAAACCCAAACATTTATGTAAATATTGTACTAATAAAATCTTAATATTACAAAAATGAAACACTCTAACAAATTGAGGCCGGTGGTGGCGGTGGCGGAGGATGTTCTATTCTTGAGACGGAAGGTCTAGGATGATCAGACGGTGGATTTATTTGTTGAAGTAGCTTTTGAATAAGCTCCTGTTATTGCTTCATTAGGATTTCCATATCCGACATACGACGTTTATTTTCTTGAACTTCATTTTCAAGTTTTTCATATCCTAAACCTCTAGATTTGCGACCTTGTGGCGCTTTTCTTAGTACAGGACCTATGCCACACTTGAAACCATATTTTTCATACCTCTTACTTGTCAAAACTTGGGAGTAAATTTTTTCCTCTGCATCAAAGTCAAGTTCTGACCCATCTAGTGCTTCACTTAAACGAGCATCGCGGATCTTGATCATTTGTTCCTGCATTAGGCAAAGTGTTATAAACTTTCAAATTAGAGTCAAAAAAAATATAAAATCAAACAAAATGATAAAGTGTTTAGTAATTCTTACATAATCTTCCTTTGCTCTCTCAGTTGTCCATCCCCGTGATTCGCTCCAATGAGTGTTCTTGAATACCTCAAAATACCTTCCCGAAGCATTTGAATCAGAACTTGAATGTGTGTTCTACATAGAAATCATTATTTGTTAGTTAGTTAAAAAGAAAAAAGAAATTATGGTTTCAAGTGGTAGTATACTTAAGTGAGTGCAAGTTAATTACATGGACTTCCTCCAAATGTTGAACTATAGATCTTGAGCCACCCAAATAACCTGCTGGCTTTTTGGAATGATTTTCCGCAGCAACCTGTGCTTTTTTCTATATAAATGAAAAAAGAAACATTTAAATGCATTAAAATATAATAGAAATTTCGACATCATCTCCCCTATAATTTCAATTAACCCAGAAAATCTAAAACCACATATATTGGTTCAATTTGCATATCCAAAACCACATTCTCATACAAACATCTCACAATACAGTTAAGTTGTTCATTTTACCTGCCATTGATCATCGCCAAAGCAATTGGTGCACATCCACTCCCAATCATCTGGTTTAATGTATTGATTCGGTAAATGTTGCAATGGATCTTTTCCTTC
>NW_010357090.1:366476-369903 GCF_000414095.1 Morus notabilis | reverse complement strand
GAAGATGTGGATGAGCCTAATGTGCCTAAAGATGCCACTGAAGGAGTCTGGGGAGATGCGTCAACATCCGGTAGAGATGGAGCGGATTTGGATTTTGAACCAGAACTAAATGATAGCTTTCTCTTACGAGTAGACATAAGTGATATCCTGAAATAATAAAAATAAAAATAGAAGTTAGTGATTGGAGGTATGGTATATTCAAATCTTGTCACAGTTTTACAACTACTTCAAACAATCACAAATGCACATTTTGAAGTTAAACTGAAATAAGTTGACCTAATCAATCACTATAATCAGTTGCAGAATCAGTTTTCTCGATGTCACCATCAATTTCATCATCGGCTTCTCCATTGAATTCCGTTTCAGTTTCCTCTTCTGTTTCATCATCAATTTCGTCATTGGGATCGATGCAAATATCAATGGTGAAACTATCAATTTCGAGTGGCCCAATATCCGTACGATTTAAGGGAGCTTCATTAACATTTGTGGTGTCAAATGAAATGTCAAGCTCATTTGATAACTCTTCTTGATAAGGCTCGTTATCTCATCCTCTATGTCACCATCAATTTCATCATCGGCTTCTCCATTGAATTCCGTTTCAATTTCCTCTTCTGTTTCGTCATCAATTTCGTCATTGGGATCGATGCAAATATCAATGGTGAAACCATCAATTTCGAGTGGCCCAATATCCGTACGATTTAAGGGAGCTTCATTAACATTTGTGGTGTCAAATGAAATGTCAAGCTCATTTGATAACTCTTCTTGATAAGGCTCGTTATCTTCTTCATCCTCTTGACAAGCCTCAACTGTTGTTTTTGAGACATTCTCCCATATATGACGGTGATTGACTTTTTGAACTACTTTCCAAGAGTCACCTCTCTTTTCATCATTAATGTAATAGACTTGTTTCACTTGATCTACCAAGACGTACGGTTCATCCTCAAAGCATAATGAATCAGTTTTAATGGTGGTGAAATTATACTCTTTCTTCATCCTTCCATTGGCAGTATCAAACCATGAACACTTAAATAAGATCACCTTATTCCAATACAAAAATGACACCTCCCAAATCTCCTCAATCACACCGAAGAAATCACTTATTACCCCATCACAATCTCCCTCAACGTAAACACCAGAATTCTGTGTGGTATGCTTGTCATCTCGCATTTTAGTATGATATCGCACTCCATTCACCATACAACCAGGGTATGAGTGAACAAAAATGTTAGGTTCGTTTGCCAGAGCATACAAGTCATTAGAGATAGTTGTATCATCTTCTGCATATTTGTCTCTAATCTGCATCAATGTTGATGTAAGATATTAAGAAGAACGCCATTCACTATAAATTCATATTTCAAATGAAAGCAAGCATTGTCTTACCTTATTTCCAAACCACTTTGCAAAGGTTGATATTTGGGTACGCTGAATATCAATAAGATCAACGCCTTCGGATCGCAATAATGAAACACGTTCACTGTCAATGATTATGTGTTAAATTTCGTTATTCTAAAAAGGAATTGAGAAGGTACACATAAGGATCAACATCTTACTCCAAATATGGCTGGGACCTTTTCATATTATTTAGAATATACCAACGTACTTTTTCACGTTCATCTTGTGTCAACATAATAGCCTTTGGCTTCCCAAACAGTCTCGCACGTTGATGAAAAACTAAAATTGATGAGGATGGTCGGGGTTCAATATTGTCTGCATTACATTCGGGGTGATTAAACTGTGTTTCAATGTCACGCATGTACATTGAACAATACGTCAATGCCTCACTAATAGTATAACCTTCTGCAATCGAGCCTTCTGGACGAGCTTTATTTCTGACATATTTCTTCAATTTCCCTAGTGTCCTATGATATAACTCCCGAGAATTACACATGTTCGTCATTAGGAAAATCTCTAAACATATACATAAATCCACTAAATAGAGTGATACCTTTCAAAAGGGTACATCCACCTAGTGTGCACTGGTCCAGCTAATTTTGCCTCCTCTGGTAAATGGTAGGCTAGATGGATCATAACATCAAAGAATGCAGGAGGAAAAATCCTCTCAAGTTTACATAATGTGTAAACTATACCTTCTTGTAGTGCATCTAAGTCCTTTACTGACAATGTCCTTGCACAAAGCTGCTGGAAAAATGAACACATCTCAGCAATCGAACCCAACACATTGTCTTTCAAGTATGGCCGCAATCCTATCGGCAACAGTCGTTGCAACAACACGTGACAATCATGACTTTTCAAACCCATGATTTTACCATCGTTAATGTTGACATTTCGCGACAAATTTGCTGCATATCCATCGGGAAATTTGACTGATTTTAAAAATTGACAAAAAGCTTTCCGCTCCGTAGTAGACAATGTAAAACATGCCGGAGGCTTTTTCCCCTTACCATCCAAGTGCAACTCCTTTCTTATATTCAACTCTTGTAAGCCCAAGTGAGCTTTTTTTGTGTCCTTTGACTTGCCATCTATTCCTAACACGGTTCCTACCAAGTTATCGCATATATTTTTTTCTATATGCATTACATCAAGATTATGACGCAAGTTAAGTTTTGACCAATACTCGAGCTCCCAAAAGATACTTTTTCGTTTCCAGTTACTGTCGTTTGAGTACCCAGCTTCTGAAATTTTTTTCATGTCAGCTTCACGAACTGCTACATCCTTTCCCGGCATAGGAACCCACAGCTTGCTTAGCTCTAACAATAGTTCCTCGCCCGTTTTTGATTCGGGAGGCATTCTTGTTCAACAGATCCCATCAAAATTCAAGTCGGAACGCCAAGCATGATCCGGACTTAAATAACGGCGATGCCCCATATAACAAATCTTACTTTGTAATCGGAATGAAGCAGTTTCATCCATACACACCGGACAAGCCTCATATCCTTTGGTGGAGTAGCCGGATAAAGTACCGTATGCAGGAAAATCATTAATTGTCCATAATATTACAGCACGCAAAGTAAATTGTTTTTTTTCAACTACATCGTACGTTCTAACGCCGTTCTCCTATAACTCTTTAAGTTCATCAATTAGAGGTCTCAAATAAATGTCTATGTCTTTCCCCGGTGCCTTCCGTCCCGGAATTAATGTCGACATCATGATATGTGCCTGCTTCATACATCTCCAAGAGGGCATGTTGTAAGCCACCACTAAAACTGGCCACATACTATATGGATTTGCCATATCACCAAACGGCGTGAAACCATCGGAAGCAAGACCTAATCTGACATTACGTGGTTCAGCTGCAAAATCCGGATATTGTTTGTCAAATTCCTTCCACACTTCCGCATCAGCAGGGTGTCGAAGGACTCCTTCCGTCTCAACACATTGTTCCTTGTGCCACCTCATATATTCAGCGGTGTGTTGAGACATAAATAAATGCTGCAATCTTGGAATGAGAGGAAAGTAGTGCATTTTT
>NW_010357090.1:344133-360057 GCF_000414095.1 Morus notabilis | reverse complement strand
GCTTTTCTCTTTGTTGATCTGCACACTAGAGCTGAGGATTCTACCTACGAGGATGCTATCTTAAACGGCATAGAGGTGTTCAAGATGAGCGATTCTGATCGTAACCTCGCGGGACCAAACCCTCCACTACAGGACTCTAAGGGATCCGACCAAACTCTGAATCCAAACACAGAAAATTCCAAGTCGAAGAAAACACTATTGGCCATTGCCTTAGGGAGTGGCGTTGCTGGCTTTGTTGTTCTACTGTCTATGGTGTTCTGTGTAGTTTTCTTGAGGCTACGGAAGGAGAAACGCTACCACGGTTCGTCCAAAAGAAGATCCAGCAGGTCGACGAAGACTTCCTCGGGGAGGCTTCCTGAGCAGGTTTGCCGTTGTTTCTCGCTCGCCGAGATCAAGATGGCGACCAACAACTTTGATCAAGTGTTGGTGATCGGCAGGGGAGGTTTCGGTTACGTCTACAAAGGTCATTTGGCCGACGAAGTGTCCACAGTTGTTGCAATCAAGCGGCTGAACAAGGGGTTATCGGGCCAAGGAGAGAAAGAGTTCGAAGCGGAGATTAAGATGTTATCTCAGCTCCGCCACGTCCATTTGGTCTCCCTCATAGGCTACTGCGACGACGACGATGAGATGATCCTCGTCTACGACTACATGGCCAACGGGACTCTTCGAGACCATCTCTATGGCACGGACAACGACCCTCTCCCGTGGAAACAGCGACTCGAGATATGCGTGGGGGCGGCGCGTGGGCTGCACTACCTCCATTCAGAAGTGAAGAATACCGTCATCCACCGAGACGTTAAGACGACAAACATATTGTTGGACGAGAAGTGGGTGTCAAAAGTTGCCGATTTTGGATTGTCAAAACTCGGTCGCGGCGACAGCGCTGTTAGTACGGCGGTGAAGGGCACTTTTGGGTACATGGACCCGGAATACGCACAGAGCCGGCAACTGACGGACAAGTCCGACGTGTACTCTTTCGGTGTGGTTCTTTTCGAGGTGTTGTGTGCCCGTAAACCGGTGGATATCAAACTCGAAGAGGATCAAAGAAACTTGGCACAATGGGCAAGGAAGTCCATAAAAGAAGGGAGGATTCAGAACATCATAGACCCGTACTTGATAGGCAAGATTGCGCCGGAGTGTTTCAAGAAGTTCGTGGAGGTGGCGGAGAGGTGCGTCCGAGATTATTGGAGTCAACGGCCCACGATGCATGAGGTGATGGAGAACTTGGAGTTTGTGTTGGAGCTGCAAGAACAAGCGGACGCGACGCAGCTGGGGAATAATCCCGACGGGCGGTGTTCGTATCCGGAGAAGCTGTCGTTCCATCTGGTTGTGGATAACCGTGGGTTCGGATACGACGTGTTGGGGTTGCGAAGTGGGGTCGGTGTTTCCACCACGGTGGGGTCCAACACCGCCGAATCGGGCGTTCCTAGTCTGGACAGTGAAAGTGGCACCCGCGAAATATTCTCAGACGCCTCTATTTCCAAAACCCAAGAATAATTGGAAGAAAAAGTGTTTGTAGTCAAGAGTGTTTGCAGTCCTTGTGTTTGAACTCACAAGTCCAATAATTGAGTGAGTCTTCCCCCTGGGTCTTGGGCACGTGAATAATTAATCTAAAAGGCATCTACCTCTATCTTTCCTCTGTCTCCTCTCACTCCCTCACACGTCCAGTACACGCACAGCACTCTCATATATGCCCTAGTTTTTATTCTCGTCTAAATCCTTATAATTTACTCGTCCTACAATCTGAATTGGTATTCAACAAGATGAAAAACTCACCTATACTCCATCCTCATCATCATTTCATCTTCATTTTCCTCTGTTCATGAACATTAATCAAAGTCTCCGGAAGCTCAACTTCCGAAGAGTTATTTAAACATGTCGTTACAGCCGTTGCTGTTGCTTCATATCGTCTTTAACCATACTAATTCTTCTGGGCTGCACTATTTTCTGCAGAAGACGCAGAACGATTCAGTCAGATGAAGAGCAAAAAGTTTTATATTGTCATCGTTTCACTCTCAATGAAATAAGAACCGCCACGAACAACTTCGATACGGACCTTAAAATCGGGGACGGCGGGTTCGGAAGAGTTTGCAAGGGCTTCATCGACGGCAAAGAAAACCCCGTGGCCGTCAAAGTCTTGAAGTCAACGTCGAGTCAAGGGTTCCGAGAGTTCTGGACTGAAGTCGAAACGCTCTCGAAGCTACAAAACCCTAATCTCGTTCCTCTGATCGGCTACTGCAACGATCAACGGTTCATGATCATCGTATATGATTACATGGCCCACGGAACGGTCCGTGATCATTTGTATGGTACGAATAATCAGCCTCTGACGTGGAAACACAGATTAGAGATCTGCATTGGACCTGATCGTGGATTGGTTTACCTTCATGCAGGCGCGGAGCATGGATGATAATCCACCGCGACGTGAAGACGAGCAACATTCTGTTGGACGAGAATTGGGTTGCCAAGGTGTCAGACTTTGGGCTTTCGAGATTGGGCCCGACGAGCCCATCGAGAAGCCACATCAGCATGGATGTGAAGGGCACGTTTGGGTACTTGGATCTGGAATACTTCTGGACCAAGCAACTCACTTCAAAGTCTGATGTTTATGGGTTTGGAGTGGTGATGTTCGAGGTGTTGTGTGGCAGGCCTGCCGTGGATATGGGCCTGGAGGAGGAGCAACAGAGTTTGGTCCAATGGGCTCGATTTAACGTGGAGAAAGGGATTCTCGATCAGATCATAGATGAGAATTTGAGGGGTCAGATTGCGCCAGAGTGTTTGAAGGTGTATGGAAAAGTAACGGATCGGTGCTTGAGAAGTGATAGAAAGCGACGGCCCAAGATGGATGATGTGTTGAGGGCCCTTGAGTTCATACTGAGGCTGCAGGAAGGTGCTGATTCAGCCGTGGAGGACGGGATAGAAATTGGTGAGGAAAATAAGAGTGATGAGAACATTTCATGTTGGAGAGGTGGAGATTAAGTGCTTGTGAGATCACAGTACAAAAATGTCGTGTTGCATTCTTGTCCAACGATATTATGGCCAAAAAGTAATTCTCAAAGAATGCTTTTGAGATTCTTTAGCGATAAGGTGGGGCTGAAATAAGGTGGGGCTGAAATAGGCAACTCAATTTACATCCTGAGCTCTCATAACTTTATGTTTCACGTGTTCGTATACACTAAAGAACCATCATGGTGAGGGTCTAAATTAAAATGAAAAATATCCATGGTCATAAAATATATGTTTCCTCATCTCTGTGAACGTATAAAATATCCTTACCAATGAAATATTTGCTCATCTTTCTTTTCTTTTCTTTTATTTTCCTCTATTTTTTAATACAATTTTCAAATACTTCACGTGCTGATGATATCAAATTAGATTATGGATTATTCAAAAAGTAGAACAAATAAGACAAGCTCTCCAAACAAACTAAAGAAAATTTAGAGGAATGTCTATTTATGGGACATGAAGATTTATACATATCTTTTAAAACATTAAAAAAATTTTGTACTAACTTTCTTCTTTCATATATTAATTTAGGAGAATGACACAAAAAGAAAATTCACAAATTCCCTAATTTTCCGCCAAAAAAGAAAACATGAGCATGCATATTGTATTACTGGTTCCAGCTTCATTACATTTCATCAGGCAGATTAATTAGTTCTTTTATAAATCAAGGTTCCGTTTGTTCTATTAATTCGAATCAAACTGAAGTTTTTACTATAGTGTTTTATCTCACAAAAAAAAAATCAAATTTAACTTTTATGTTTCAATATTTTCTCACATAAATTCACTTTTCTACTCAAGTTGAAAACTTGAACTAACGAAACAGCCCAAAAGTAAAACTTTGATTAGCTCTTTTTTTGTTTTTATAATGTTTTTCTCCCTATCCAGCTTAATTAATTACATTTGATCAGGTTGATTTATTATTTAAGGTAATTATGTTAAGTTTTAGTTTTGATCATCTTAATTATTTGAGGTAATTTGAGTTTTAATCTTTTTTTTTTCGCAATTTATCCTTTTTCCTACTAGCTCTTGCATGCCTGGTACTTTACGCCTTCCCTCCAGTCTAGCAGCCTCTTTTCAATCCAAGAGTTGCATGACAAGAAAGCGCCTTCCGGTTAGTTTCAATTAGTGTTAGGGAACCTCATAACTATGCAAATCCCGATTTTGGTTCTAATGCTACACGGAGAGGTGCTGTTGATCGAACTAATCGACTTTTCTTTTGAGAAGATTGAAAATCACTTGATTGAATCTTTCTGTGAAACAAATAATTGTGAGGCGGCAGGGCATCCCAATTTCTTATTGGGAGGTCTTTTCTTTTTGGGTCATGGTAGCATAATCCAAATTATTGCAACGGATGTGCAGCAACTAATTACCCGATGCCCAAATAATCCGCCTAGCCAAACTTGACGGCTATATATGTTGTAAGGGGTGGGGGATAGGTGGTGGATTCAAAATGTGCATGGGTGGTGAAATTGAAATAAATTTTTTAAATTTAAATGATATTCAAAACATATATTTTTTTTATTATTACTTTTTAGACTAAAGTCATACACAGATCATTTCAAGTCATCCTTAAAAAAAATTAAAAAAAAAACTTTATTAAAGTCATTTGATGAATAAACGTTTAGTAAAGTTTGATTCCATTTCAAAATGGAGAACATACATAAAATAGAAAATTAATATTTATTTTCATAAGCTCAATCTAGTCCACTAAAACGTTAGTGGTAGTTGGAAGCTAAAACAAATAAGTTAACACTATACTTTTGTCATTACCCTTTTGTCCGGTATCTAAGGTAAGGTTTCTTCATTTTATATCACTAATATTTCTTACTCCAAACTTCAGAATACAAGAATATTCTTACATATTAGTCATATATGGTTTGTATACAAACATAATGGTCCTGTAAATTTGTTTTACTCGAAAATACCATTCGAGAAGCACACATCAGGTTTACAAATTAAAGGACGTATGAACTGGAATAATTGATTACTTTACATTGAAAAAACAAAGAAAAAAAAGAAAAGGAAAACAAAACTCACGTATGAGCATTAATGGATATAGCAAGTGCACTAAAGGCTGATTTGTACGAGGGACTACACAACTTGGGATTGTTTTCGAATGGACGCCGGCAAAAAGGCGGAATCAGATGGTTGAGATGCGCTCTCTCCAATATCGCGCGACAAATTCACACTACACTAAAAAAGATTATTAGAGATGATATTTATCGTTATTAAAATTAAAATATTAGCGACGATATATCGTCACCAGAAAGAAAATAAAATTTTTAAATGATTTTTCGTCACATTTACTATTTACGATGACATGTCGTTGCACAAAATTTCACTATTTACGATGACATATCGTCGCTAAAATTTGATAAATTATCCACGACGACATGTCGTCGCTAATATCTGTTGGCGCCAAAACCAATCGGGTGCCATTAATTTTGGCTCTAGTTTGTCCATTATTTGCGACGACATGTCGTCACAAATATTGATTGTTACAGCTGGCGGTGATGTGGCCAAAACAGGACGGAAAATTTGGTGGTTTCCCACGAATAGGTTCCAGATATGTCTTTATTTTTTGTGATGACCTATTGAAAGGTCGTCAAAAAAATAGTTCCAGAAAATTCTTTTCAAGACGACTGTTTTTACGACCACACGTGTCGTCATAAAAAAGGGTTCTAGAAAATTCAATCAAGAATGACTTTTTTTTGCGACGACTTATTTAATAATGTCGTCGCAAATAATGGGGAATTCAAATTTCTCCTAAAAAAAGGACAGAAACTTTGGCAGTTTCCTTAAATTTATTTGCGACTATATTTTACCAAAGTCATCGCAAAAAATAGCATAGGTATATTCCTCAAGAATATACTCAGAAATATTAATGAGGTAAAGAAGAATGGCGTCATTTTTGTATTAATTGCGACGACTATTTAATATTTTTTGCGACGACATAATGTCATCGCAAAAAGCCACCTGCATTAACACGATCGCAGAACTCGTTTCTCCATTTTTTCCAGTGACCCTCTCGGTTTTCTCTCTTCTTTTCCATCCAAAACCTCTAAAAATTGTCCAAAAACTCTTAAACAAACATAAATATATCATTTTGTCTTCAAATCCTTCATTTGTGGAGAAAAATATTATGAAAATTCCAAAAAAATGGAGTTTTCACCTCGCCGCCCATTTTTCCGGCCATCGTCGTCATTTTCCGGCCGCCATCGCCTTTCCAGCCTTGCTGCCATACCGTTTTCCAACCCCCGGTGTTTGTGGGTTTGGATTTTGTGAGTTAATATTTTGGTATTTTATAAATTGATTTTGGTATTTTGGTTGTGGTTTGTGGTTTTGTTTTGGCTATTGAATTTAGTTTGTGGTTTTGAATTTAGAATTGTAAATTAGAATTGAAATTGAAATTTGTGGTAATTAGATTGAAATTTGTTTGATGATGATTAAAAAATTTAGATGGAAATATTAAGAAGTTAAAAATAATATATTATATATATGATGATTAAAAAATTTAGATTGAAATATTAAAAAGTTAAAAATATTGAATTATATATATGATGATTAAAAAATTTAGATGAAAATTTTAATTAGTATTATATTACTAATTAAAAATATTATAAAATATATTATAAAATAGTTAATAGAATGTTAATGTAATGACCGGGAAAAATTTAGGTCTAATCCAGATAGTTCGGTATTTGACCGAAATCATTTTCGGAATAGTAAGTAGTAGAATTTTGATGTAATCAAGAAAATGTTATGTATAAACTTTATGTACGGGGTAAAATTTTTCAAAAAATGTAAAGTTATAATACGAATATTTTTACAAAAAAAATTCGTGAATGTCAGTTATGAATAGTGAAATATAAGTTAAAAGTTAAAAATTTTAACGGGTATATTTTAGTTATGAAAAACTAAATTATTTGGTTTATGACCAAATGACTAGTTAGAAAAAGAGTAGAAATAATAGAAGTAAGGCAAATAGCAAAAGTTCCTGAAATAGGATTTTTCCGAGTCAGTTAAAACGGGAAACTGCTAAAAAAATGAGTACCGCAAGGGTACGCATTTTGGGCAATTCTGAATCAAAAGAATGAAAATTTTAAAAAAAGCAATTGACTAAGGACATACCCAAGAAAATTGGGTTGGACATGAGAAGTTTGACCCAGGGTGCTCGATAGTCCAGAAAAGCAGTATAGAACCTGTACTGGTTGTGGAACTATTAGCACCAGAAAGAAACTAGTTTCGAGAAACGGAAAGTTTAGTCTCGACAAGAGAAATGTGGGGAACATAGAACCACTTAAATTAAGTGTTAAACTTAATTAGAATTTGTAAAATTTAATTATGAAAATTAATGTAATTATTTTAATCTAGAAAGTAATATTAGATATTATTAAAAATACTATTATAATATTCATTATGTCTAAAAAGAGGCCCACGGAAGACCATTAGAAACCAAAGTGTTTCTTTGCCTAAGTGTGGCCGAGAGAATAGAAAAAAGGGAGAAAGAGGGAAATAGGCTAAGACTTGAGATTAATTAAAATTAATAGGCTAATAGTTTACATAAGTTAATAAATAGGCCAAATTACTGTTTTCGTCCATAACTTGTCTGGTTATGAACCATAACTTGATAAGTTATTGTCCATAATTGTCCATAACTTGTCAGGCTATGAACCATAACTTGACAAGTTATGGCCTATTAATTTCTATAACTAAAAATTGGCCTATATACTTTCTTAAGCTTTTCATATTGGCACAAATATTATTATTTGGGCGGCAAACGTTGGCGCCAGACAACATTTGCCGCTAACTACATATTTGTGACGACTTGTACATTATTAGCGACGACAACATTCTCCAGTCATAGGAAAATAGGCCAAGACTTGAGATGAATTAAAATTAATAAGCCAATAGTTTACATAAGTTAATAAATAGGTCAAATTACTGTTTTTGTCCATAACTTGTTTGGTTATGAACCATAACTTGATAAGTTATTCACGGTTTTTATCCATAACTTGTCTGGTTATGAACCATAACTTGACAAGTTTGTCCATAACTTGTCTGGTTATAAATCATAACTTGACAAGTTATGGCCTATTAATTTCTATAACTAAAAATTAGCCTATATACTTTCTTAAGCTTTTCATATTGGCCTATTTTCTACTATTTTCCTAAGAGAGAAAAGAGAGAAAACAAAGGGAAATCCAAGGAATCAACCGATTTCATCAGAATTTCTTCCGTTTAGTCCGGTAGAAACGCAACCCGAGGCATTCTAGCAGAAAATCTCAACTTTTCGAGGTAAGATTTCAAATTTTTCATAAGAAACTGCTTGCTTTTTCGTTTTGATGAATAGTAACTCATCTCGGAAAAAATCCGTAAAATTGAAAAATGAAACCGAGATTTTGTTGGGGACTAGGATAGGAGTTCAATGTGTAATTATGGAAACGATTGAACAAAAATTTTTGGATTTACACTAAGAAATCCGAAAACCCTAGAAATGGAGAAAATGTGTTTTGTTCAATTTTATGTTAGAATTTGTGTTCAAGAATATGAATCTTGACTCCGGGTACCGAAATTGGAATTAGAACGAGTTATTGAAACTCGGGAAACGAGAAAAACAAAGCGAAACTTTGCCGAAATTTAGTTTGAATAATTTGAACTAAAACTGAATTTCAAGAGGAATATGGGATTAAAATGTGAAAAGAAAGATATTTCGATAATCGGTGATGGTTAGAAAACTGAACACAATGAGAATTCACAGTTTTGGACCGAAACTGAGAATCAGGCCCATGACTGAGTAACTTGCACGGTTTTAGTGCAAATCCTTGAGATAGAAAATGGTTTGAGGTTGAATACTAAACATAAGGATTGTAGACCTTTCCGAAGTAAATTTCAATGTAATTATTGATCTTAGATTCTAAATCTAATGATCAAAAAATTTATGCAATAGGGCCGATTAACGGTTGAAGTCGGAAAGCGTCAAGGGAGACAGAGGATGCATTATTAGCGAAGCTTCAGTAAGTACAATAGTTTTTCTATGGCTATATCACGAACAAGTTTACTTTTCTATGTTGCACAAAAATTGTGCATATAGTAGAATTTTGAATGTTAGATACAATGTGAATGTTAGATACTATGCTAGGTATGTATCTACAAGACTTATGTAATCGTAGAACTTTATTCGGCAAAAAATATGTATCGATGTTAAGTCGAGATCAAACTAAGAGAAATGAAAAGTTAAACTTTAACGAAAAGTTAATCTCATGATAAAATGCTCGATAATGCACAAATTCATAAGATTTAACTAAAAGTTACCATTTCAATGAGCAAATTGATGAACGGTAAGAGACTAAACGTCCTGTTTGTCCTAGCCTTCGAAGGAAAGGTTATTATGAGACTATGAAAGATATGAAATCGTGATTGAGTTGGATTGGTTAGCTACCCCACTCCTCACTGGTTATGTGCGCTACGGTACAACAGGACAGGGCCCATAAGAAGTAAAATACATGAAAATGAAAAACAGATTCCATTCCATATAAAGGTATGGTATCTGTTAAGAAGAATGAAAAGAGCTACTTTTGCACTTTATCAGTGTAATCTACCTATGTATGATGGTCAGGCTCACCTAACTAAATTACAGGACTGGCTACACCAAATTGAATATTTAATGGTAGCCTGTGATATTGATGAGAGTGATTGGGTGATTCTAGCCGCCAGCCTATTAGAGTCCGACGCTAGATAGTTTTGGAGAGGTGCGGTGGAGACAAGAAATGCACATGAGGTGCCATAGGACAATTTTTGTAGTTTACTGCTAGTTCAATTTCCACCAAGAAAGGCACCCGTAAGGATGGCACCAGAGGTTGCCTCTACGTCACAGGCTCAACCACATGCTGTGGAGACCGAATTTAGGAGAATGGAGAAGTATATACACATGGTCGATAAATTTAAGATGCGACCTTATGAGACTGTGGCAATCTAAGCTGAACGGTTCTTTAGTGAGATTATGACTAATCACACTATCGAGCTAAAGGAACATGACGCGTGTTTCATATTTTGGAGGGGGTTAACAGAAGAGTTGAGAACTATGGTATTTCCACGATGGGAAGTTACATATACCCTCACCCAGTTTTTAGAGGAAGTAACGCAATTGGAAGAAACATTGGCTATAGAATGAGAGGAACAAGAACGGCGCGTTAGTGAGCGTCAAATGGAGTTTGAACGTATGCAGAGGGAATACCTATGTAGAAATAGATTAGTGGAGGTGTGTTCCGGAATAGAAGTTGAAACAACATCAACACCCCAACAACAGGGACAAGCAAACGTGGATCCCCAAAACACTGTAAATACAAGTGAGGAAGAAGATCCGGAGGAGGATTTTGGGGAGGACAATGAAGATTATGCAGATGTATAGCATGATGTAACGTTTTGATGATGATGTTACATTGTAGTAATTTAAAAACGTACTATGGATGTATAAGATAATAATACTTGTCTTATGTAAGTAACGAATGATGAATGTATATGTATGTTTGAGCGGATACGTGTATGTATGTGTGTACATGTATACAAATGAATCAAATACAGGAAGAAGAAATGCGGTTACCAAAAGAATGCATTTTTTTTTTCAAATGATAAGTGTGGTTAAAATGCTACAAGAATGCTACCACATTTAATAAAAGTTGTATTATTTTAAAAAAACTTTATGTTATGAGATGATGCTAAGATTTATTTAGATTCATACATACACACATATCCAGAAAGTTAACTATGTTTACCATTATTCCTCTCATGTAGACACACAGAAACATGGTTCGTCCATGTAGAGAATGCTTGGTACAAGAAATAGGAGTGGATTTAGCTGCCACCATAGTTGACTTATGAGCCAGACTGGAGGCTCAAGAGTAGGAAAATAGAAATTTACGGGCACAGTTAGAGCAAAGAGACCAGGAACAGGAGCGAAGAAGAGCACCACCTGTTCAACCGGCACCGTAACCAGAGCCTGCGGCGATGCCAGAAGTGGTGCCATAAGCTATGCCTGTTGTTAATCAGGAACACTTATATGTGCGGTTTCGCAGGATGAAGCCACCAGAATTTGAAGGTTCCCCTGACCCACTAGAAGCTGAATAGTGGTTAACTTCACTCTAAACAATTCTGGATTTCATGAATCTAACGGAGCAAGAAAAAGTTATTTGTGCTTCGTATGTGTTAAAGAAAGATGCCCGCTACTGGTGGGAGACAATGGTAATGAGAAGAAATGTGGCAACAATGACATGGAATGAATTCTTGGGGGAATTCAATGCTAAGTACTACGATACTGTAGGTCTCCGAGCTCAACAAAATGAATTCAATAATTTGAAGCAGGGTGATATGACTGTTATGGACGCTTGTCGTAAGTTTGATCGATTGGCAAGGCTATGCCATCAGCTAGTGCCAATAGAAATGGAAAGGGTGCGATGAATGTTAGTGATGTTTCACCTTGAAATAGCTACAGTGGTAGACAGTAGGGGAAAGACCACCCACAACAGTGGCGGATTGTGTTGGTAAAGCAGTTCGAGCAGAATATCACCTGGCCCAAGCTAAGGAGGAAAGAGCCAAATTCTGGGAAGCAAAGAAAATGGAACAAGCCCAGGCAAAGTAAACCTAAAAGGGGAATCAAAAGAATAATCAAGCTGGTCAGAGTAACCAAGCTAACAAGACGGGACAAGGAAATTGACCCCCACAGAGTCGTCCAAAGAATAAGCAGAACCTGAATAAGAGGAAGAGAAAATTTTGATGGAAATCAAAACTTTAATTCCCAAAGTCCGCAACAGAAGCAAGAACGCAACACGAATATAGTTGAGTGTTCTAAGTGCGGCAAGAAACATTCGGGTGTATGCATATATGGAACAAACAGTTGCTATACATATGGCAAGGAGGGCCATTATTCCTGGAACTGTCCTCAGAATTCAAATAGACAGACTACTAGTCAGGCAAATGCGATGCAGATAAGAGTTGAGGAGATGCAACCTCAACAAGATAGAGTAGAAGCCCCACCGCAAACCAATTCTAGATTGTTGGCATACACGAGTAATGATGCAGAAGCTGGCACGTCAAGAGTTGTGATAGGTCAGCTAACTATTGCTGAAAAATAGAAACCATTCCATATAAAGGTACGATATCTGTAAAGAAGAATGAAAAGAATGAGAAACAGAAAATGAAAGTCGTTCAGAACGTGAAAATACGATGTGAACGACTAAAATGAGAAAGCAGAACAAAGAATGTAATGAAAGAAGAAGAACATAAGCCATACACGTTTTTGTAGCTCAGAATGTATTATGATATATGACATGAATGCATATATGGGTATGCATAATTATTGCATATGTTATGACCTATTGATACTTGTTGAGCTAAAGCTCATTAAGTTTGTTCGTGATGTAGGAAGCTCGGGTAAGGCACCGGCTCCCTGAAACTTGTTGCTGGGCATGCAGAGAGGATGCAACAGTGGAGTGTGGGCAAGTGGGTTGTGGATGTATCACGTGTTTTTGAAATGCTGCTAAACATTATGTGTAAATTAAAATAGTGTTTTATGTATTTTGATGACTAATGTAACAGAATGCCGTCAGAATGCTACAGTATTTTAGGTATGACTAATATAACAGAATGTTGTCAAAATGCTACAGTATTTTGAGAATGACTAACGTACAGAATGCTGTTAGAATGCTATAGCATTTTACGAATAGTTGAAAATAGAAGGCTAGCTAAATGCTACAACATTTAGATGTACATGGTAAGAATGAAAAAAATTGGCTTGAATTGGCTTGAATTTTTAAGAGGTTATAACTAGTAAGTAGTAGAGGTTAAGTGTGAACTTAGGATGATGATCAAAGGCTAGGGTCGTCACAGTTAAAGACATATTACAAAATGTTATAAGGATTGGAAAAGTGACCTCCATGACTATTTCAAAGATCTTGGTGGTTCAGAAAATGAGAGTGCAATTAGGGCCCCACCCTCCCAAAAACCTCAGGAATCCAGATCACTGGAGTCGTTGCTGCGATAGATTCATATCCGACAAGTTTCAGATAATTCAATCTCTTTTATATGTTGTTTTATTATATGTAATAAAGGTTAATTTTACTAACGCTGAATGTAATTATAAATAGAAAAAGTCAGGAATCAATAAACTTAATTGTTGCAGTCAAAAGTGGTCGAGTTTTCGTGGTCGGTGTCGTACTCCTAACATCGTGAGAAGAAAGTAAGTATTTGTTAATAATTTATTCAATATAAATGTTAATTTGGTCATTGATTATACTATATTCATATACATTTGAACTATTATACAGTCTACCACAGGGACTCAACAGCCGATGTCTGTCATCGATAACTGGGGGGACATGCATCATCGTGGGGATACTTGGGTTAATCCCCAAGCTGAGCAGACTTTTATAAGTATAATCGTAATGTTTAATTATATTTTTTTATTTAAATCGCATTATGTATTTAATTATTTTTCTTATAATATCTATAGCATCAGATGGAGGGAGAAAGAGAAACGCAGATTCAGACGTAATTTGTTGCTTTTGGATCATCCACGGCAGGAGCAGTTAACGAGGTGGATATTATGGAGTAGTTTCTGGGCACCCGCAGAGGACACAAGACTGGAGTGGGTCGCACACTCCCACAATGGTTTATCGAGGGGATGCGTCGTCATCTGGCTCACACTCGATAAGATCTTCTACGATACATTCAGACCCACACGTAGAAGAGTACTTGCAACAGAGTTACCAACAAAACCTCCAGCAATACGAGAGCGTTAGAATGATGCAAGACTTCATCACTCAAATGCACCCCAACATGACCTTCCCAGCGGTTTCTCCTCTTGTGCCGTATCTCCGTCTAGGTCATCCGCCTCCAAATCCTTTAGATGATAACAACAATGATTCTAGTGATGCTGCTAATTTAGGAGATTAGATTTTTATTAATGTAACAATTTTTATTTCCGGCCAACAAATAGGTTTAAGCAGCCGGTGTCTTACCTGCAGTTCCTACAACACGAACAAACCTAATAAGCTTTCGCTCAACAAATAACAGTAGGCCATAATACATGCAAATAATAATGTACACCCATATATGCATTCATTTCATACATCCTAATACCCTTCCTAAACATTCAAAGTGTTCATCATATTATGCTTTCTTTTCTTTCGTATTATGCTCTCTTTTCTTTCGTTTCATACTTCTTGACATCTTTCACTTTTGTGTCGTTCATTTTTCCTAGCTTTTACTTGTTATGGGCCCCAAACCATTGTACTGTTGCGCGCATAATAAGTGAGGAATGGGGTAGCTAACCAAAACTAACTCACTCACAGTTCCATTCATAATCATAATAACCTTCCTCGTGAAGGCCAGTACAAACAATATTATTAACTTCTTATCGTTTGCCATCTTTATTTATTCATCATCTTACTGTCATTATTTCATATTATGACAGTAATTTTAATCTTTTCATCTTACTGTCATCATTTCATATTATGACAGTAATTTTAATCATATTCGTACATCTTTGAGCATTCTTACTAATTTCTAATGAAATTGGACTTTGTTCAAATGTTTAACTTTTGTTGACTTTGACTTTGACTTTATCGCAGATTAAAATTCTACTGCTAATACAAGTCCATAAGCACATTCAAAGCAACAAACAGGTTTCAAGAAACTTCTTTCACTTAATGACGTACAATGAAATCATCTTATGCACAGATTTCGGCAACACAAAGAAATAGTCTTGTTCGTGGTATAGACATAGAAAAACTACTGTACTTACAGGAGTTCTGCTAAGGTCACGGCTTTCAAGTCTTTGGAAACCTTTCTTCATTGATCGCCTATTGGTCCTGTCATATAAATTTCTGATAATTAGATTTACAATCCAAGATCAATAACTGAAACACAATTTGATCCAAATTCGTGGTTTTGTAAATGTTATTTTCTTAAAGTGTGTATGTCGTTTCTAAACTGCTTAAAGAGATCTATGTTGGTCTCCGGATCGAATCCGGATGCGGAAGCGCGGTGGTGCGGGAAAGAGGCGGATCGTGTATAACAAAAATTTTCATAAAACTTTTGAGATACTCTATAGATTATATTAATTTATGCACGAATAAATTAATCTCATTAACTTATATATATCAAGAACTCAATCAGGAAAAATACCTGGAAGCCGACTCGGATGATAACTTGAGTTCTTTGACCACGAACAGTCCTTGCTCCAATCTTTGTGTTTAGAAAACCAATATCTTCCACGTCAATTTCTAGAATCCACGAAGACGTGTGTGTGGACACACATGAGACAAAACGGGTTACAATAAACACTCGAATTTCCACAAACACCAACGCATGCACGATGTGGAATTTTTGGAGAAAAAAAATTTTTCCTTCCTCTCTCTCTTGAGAATTTCGGCCAGCCTTAACTCTTAGGGCTGAAAAATTGTTTCCAAAATTTCTATAGAGAAATTTCGGCTACCTCTAAAATTAGGGCAAAAAACCATTCTGAAAATTGTCTCAAAAATAGTATTTATAGAGTAGAAGTCAAACTTCTAGAAGGAATCCAATCTCTATCTCTAAGATAAAGCTTGTTAATTATCGCCTATTTGAATTTTAAACAAAATCTCCTCTTTTCCTCTATCCTATATGGCCGGCCATTCTAAGGGGATTCTCATCCCTGTGTGGCACCAATATCAGATACGGAAGGAAGAGAAAATCATCTTTTATCCTGTATCTAATTTTGACTCAAATTCAAATTCCAATTTAAGTCAAACTTAAATTAATTTGAATTCTAAATTGAACAACTTATCAAATAAGTTTAAATGGATAAATCTAGATGTGTTCAAATTCAAATTTAAAAAATCACATTATTTAAATAATAATTAATTCTCAACTAATTATTTT
>NW_010357090.1:342688-343141 GCF_000414095.1 Morus notabilis | reverse complement strand
TTGAGTACCATTGATTCTCTAATGGACAGTGATTCATAAAACACATTCATGAATCGGAGCTCCTACTAGTCCAAGTACCAAATCAACCCTCAAGAGAATTATTTATCTACTTCTTTCTTATGAAGGAATGGATTCCATCTCGTGTAATAACATTCCCGGCTACCTACTTCATCATGTCTCCAAAATACAAGGAATAGGATTCAGGATCTCAGAATCTGTACCGAGTAAATCAAAAGACACAAATCCATAAATAGGAGTCTGTTAAGAACTCAGGATTAAGATCATCCTATATATGACCATCGGTAGACCAATTAGAATTTTTATACTTAATAGAAATTATTAGAAATTCATATTGTGTCTGTGTCCTTGTTCCACACAATCTCATTATGCGAAATACACTCATTCAATATCTCACCATATTAACAGTGCGGATAACACCGTTCCATTCTAAAT
>NW_010357090.1:332716-342625 GCF_000414095.1 Morus notabilis | reverse complement strand
ATTATTATCCTTAAACATTATCCTCTCGTATATAACACTTATATACAATGTTTAAGGTTACATAAATAATCATGGAATTTTCATTGATATTCATAAAATATTCATAAATATATGTACATAAATAATGAATAAACTCTTTTATTAAATAAATAATAAATATCTTATTACATCTCATGCTTCTAGGACACTATTCCCAACAATCTATGATTTCATGCTCGGTATCCAGACCAAAACATCACCTATATCATCAATGTGTACCAAACGCGCACACTTTTTGTAACGACCGGGAAAATTTCAGGTTTAATCTGGACAGTTCGGCATTTTGACCATAAATTCTTCCGGAACGAAAAGCAGTAGAATTTTTAGTTTGATCAAGGAAATGCTATGTAGAAACTTTATGTACATGGTAAAATCTCCTGAAAAGTGTAAGGTTATAATACGAATATTTTTACAAAGAAAATTCGTAAATATCAGTTATGAATAGTGAAATATCAGTAAAAGTTAAAAATTTTAACAGGTATATTTTAGTTATGAAAAACTGAAATATTTGGTTTGTGATCAAATGACCAGTTAGAAAAAGAGTAGAAATATTAGAAGTAAGGAAAATAGCAAAAGTTCCTGAAATAAAATTTTTCCGAGTTAGTTAAAACGAGAACTGCTAAAAAAATGAGTACCGCAAGGGTACGCATTTTGGGCAATTCTGAATCAAAGAATGAAAATTTCAAAAAAAAAAGAAATTGACTAAGGAGATACCCAAGAAAATTGGGTTGGACATGAGAAGTTTGACCCATGGTGCTCGACAGTCCAGAAAAGCAGTATAGAACCTGTACTGGTTTAGAAGTTATCAGTACCGAAAAGAGACTCGTTTCGAGAAACGGAAAGTTTGGTCTCGACAAGAAAAATGTGGGGAACATAGAACCACTCAAGTTACGTGTTAAACTTAAGTAGAATTAGTAAAATTAAATTATGAGAATTAAAGTAATTTTTTTAATTTAATTTAGAAAGTAAAAAGGAGATATTATTGAAAATATTAATATAATATTCCAATTGTTCTAAAAGGGACATACGGGAGACATTAGAGGCCAAATGGGTTTATTTTCCTAAGTGTGGCCGAGAGAAGAGGGAAAAGAGGAAAAAGAGAGAAAATCAAGAGAAAATCAAGGAATCGTCCGATTTCACCGAAATTTCTTCCGTCCAGTCCGGTAGAAACGCAAGCCGAGGCATTCTAGCGGGAAATCTCAACTTTTTGAGGTAAGATTTCAGATTTTTCATGAGAAACTGCTTGCTTTTTCATTTTGATGAATAGTAACTCATCTCGGAAAAAATCCGTAAAATTGAAAAATGAAACCGAGGTTTTGTCGGGGACTAGGATAGGAGTTCAACGTGTAATTATGGAAACGATTGAACAAAAATTTTTGGATTTACACTAAGAAATCCAAAAACCCTAGAAATGGAGAAAATGTGTTTTGTTCAATGTTATGTTGGAATTTGTGTTCAAGAATATGAATCTTGACTCTAGGTACCGAAATCAGAATTAGAACGAGTTATTGAAAACTCGGGAAACGAGAAAAATAAGGCGAAACTCTACCGAAATTTAGTTTGAGTAATTTGAACTAAAACTGAATTTCAAGAGGAATTTAGGATTAAAATGTGAAAAGAAATGTGTTTCGATAATCAGTGATGGTTATAAAACCGAACACAATGAGAGTTCACAGTTTTGGACCGAAACTGAGAATTAGGCCTATGACTAAGTAACTTGCACAATTTTAGTGCAAATCCTCGAGATAGGAAATGGTTTGAGGTTGAATACCAAACATAAGGATTGTAGACCTTTCCGAAGTAAATTTTAATGTAATTATTGATCTTAGATTCTAAATCTAACGATCGAAAAATTTATGCAATAGGGCCGATTAACGGTTGAAAAAGCGTCAAGGACGCGTTGTTAGTGAAGCTTCGGTAAGTACAATAGTTTCTCTATGGCTATATCACGAACAAGCTTACTTTTCTATGTTGCACAAAAATTGTGCATATAGTAGAATTTTGAATGTTAGATACAATGTGAATGTTAGATACTATGTTAAGTAGGTATCTACAAGATTTATGAATCGTAGAACTTTATTCTGCGAAAAATATATATTGATGTTAAGTCAAGGTCAAGTTACGAGAAAGAGTTAAACTTTAACAAAAAAGTTAATCTCATGATAAATTGCTCATAATGCGCAAATTCATAAGATTTAACTAAAGTTACCGTTTCAATGAGAAAATTGATAACGGTAAGAGACTAAACGTCCTGTTTGTACCAGCCTTCGAAGGAAAGGTTATTATGAGACTATGAAAGATATGAAATCGTGACTGAGTTAGATTGGTTAGCTACCCCACTTCTCACTGGTTATGCGCGCTATAGTACAACAGGACAGGGCCCATAAGAAGTAAAAGACAAGAAAATGAAAAAACAGAAACCGTTCCATACTAAGTTACAGTATCTGTAAAGAAGAATGAAAAGAATGAGAAACATAAAATGAAAGTCGTTCAGAACGTGATAATACGATGTGAACGACTAAAATAAGAAAACAGAACAAAGAATGTAATGAAAGAAGAAGAACATAAGCCATACACGTTTTAGTAGCACATAATGTATTATGATATATGACATGAATGCATATATGGGTATGCATATTTATTGCATATGTTATGACCTATTGATACTTGCTGAGCGAAAGCTCATTAAGTTTGTTCGTGTTGTAGGAAGCACGGGTAAGACACTGGTTCCCTGAACTTGTTGCTGGTCATGCAGAGATGATCCAGCAGTGGAATGTGGGCAAGTGGGTTGTGGATGCATCATGTGTTTTGAAAACGCTGCCAAACATTATGTGTAAAATAAAATAGTGTTTTATGTATTTTGATGGCTAATGTAACAGAATGCCATCAGAATGCTACAACATTTTAGGCATGACTAATATAACAGAATGTTGTGAGAATGCTACAGCATTTTGAGAATGACTAATGTATAGAATGCTGTTAGAATGCTACATCATTTTACGAATAGTTGAAAATAGAAGGCTAGTTAAATGCTATAGCATTTAGACGTACATGCAAGGAAAATAAAATTTGGCCTAAATTTTAAGAGGTTATAATTTGTAAGTGTGACGGCCCGCACCCTCACGGCGCGGTCGCCGTTCATTATACTACTACTAATAGGCTAAGTTATAGTCTAATTCATTTTTTGTTGTTAGACTATTGTCTCTTTAATTTACGTTCATATGCGGGTAAATTTTTTTTTCTTTACTTTAACCCTCGGGTTCTTAACATGTTATGTTGTTACACTAATAACATATCTTGCTATTACTTTAAGGATTCGGATATCAAACTAGTTCCCGAAAACTTGTCTTAACTTATTACAGTCCGTTGTTCTTTACTAAAACAATGGTTGTAATGTCTTCTTCTTAGAATTGAACATACATACTAGTATTCCATATTACATTAATCTGCAGCGGAAAATTATTTTCTAAGTGAGCGTAGTAAAGACCACTCCCGTGTACCCATGACATTTCCGCCACCCTTGCCTCCGCCTGTCCATCAAGCAAACCACTATATGACTGGTTGCTTACCTTTGTTACCTGCACACGAGTAAACTGATGAGCTAACGCTCAGCAAGTATAAACATGCATACATCATAAACTAATAAAAATTACATTAAGAGTTATGATGCAAATATGCTCGTGTGAAACATGCTTTAAACTGCTTTCTATCTTTCTGTTCTTACTTCTGTGGGCCTGGACCCCTGCTTACTGTTTGGTCTAGTCAGAATTTCTACTCTTTGAGATTTTCCTCCCTTGCGGAGGTCGACGACCCGTCAGTCTTTTACTTTACTGGTCATTTCTTATTGTCTGGTCTAGTCAGAATCTCTACATTGTGAGATTTCCCTCCCTTACGGAGGCCGACGACCCGTCAGTCTTTTTCTTTACTGAATGATATGCAACGTTTCTCTACGTGCACATGCTAACATAAAAATGCATAATACTTCTTGCATACTTTAACTGTGCATAAGGGTAACCATATGTCACCCTTCTGCAATCTAGAGCACTAAGCCCTCCAAACACGTATAATCACATGTAATCACATAGACTTAGGAACATAAATAAATTCATAGTTCTAAGTCTAATTACAGCTTAGTCGAGTCCAGACAAACATAAATGTCTATACTTACCGTTAATCCGCTAGCTGGAAGTTCTTTCTCGTTGCTTCGGCTTTCGTGCCAAAAATCTGTTTCATGGAAATATGTATTAACCACCTATTCCAAGCATCAAAATTTCTCATACTTGGATTCCTAAATCCAATTTCAACTCATTTTCGAACTTAACCCCTCTAGGCCGAATTCTAGCTCAAGAGGCAAATTACACCTATTCGTATATCTCGGTTTCTGAATCATAATCTATTCACTTGCGAGCTTTAAAACTGTTACTCATTCTCGAGAGTCGAATTCTTAATTCAATGCTTACTAACTAGGTTTTTAGAAATTTCGGCAGAGTTTCACCTTATTTTTTCTAGTTTCTCGAGTTTTCAATAACTCGTTCTACTTCCGATTTCGGTACCTGTAGTCCAGATTCACATTCCTGAACACAAATTCCAACATAAAATGAACAACACTTTTTCTCCATTTCTAGTGTATTCCGGAATTTTAGTGTTAATCCAAAAAAATTTGTTCAATCGTTTCCATACTTGCACGTTAAACTCCTATCATAGTCCCCGACAAAACCTCGGTTTCGTTTTTCAGTTTTACGGATTTTTTCCAAGATGAGTTACTATTCATAATAATGAAAAAGCATGCAGTTTCTCATGAAAAATCTGAAATCTTACCTTGAAAAGTTGAGATTCTCCGCTAGAATGCCTCGGGTTATGTTTTTACCGGACTGAACGGAAGAAATTTCGGCAAAAACGGGTGATTCCTTGATTTTCCCTTGATTTTCTATCTTTTCCCTCTCTTTTCTCTATCTCTCGGCCACACTTAGGAAAAGAAACCAATTTTGGCTTCTAATGTCATCCGTAGGCCATTTTGAAGTGTAATATGAATATTATACTAATATTTCTAAAAATATCTTAACATTACTTTCTAAATTAAATTAGAGAAATAACTTTAATTCCCATAATTTAATTTTACTAATTCTAATTAAGTTTAACACTTAATTTAAGTGGTTCTATGTTCCCTACATTTTTCTTGTCGAGACAAAACTTTCCGTTTTTCAAAACGAGTCTCTTTCCGGTACCGATAATTTCACACCCGGTACAGGTTCTATACTGTTTTTCTGGATTGTCGAGCACCCTGGGTCAAATTTGTCATATTCAACCCATTTCTCTTGGGTATCTCAATAGTCAATTTCTTTTTCTGAAATTTCCATTTTAAACGATCCAGAATTGCCCAAAACGCGTACCCTCGCGGTACTCATTTTTTTTTACAGTTTTCCACTTTAACTGACTCGGGAAAATTCTGTTTCAGGAACTTTTGCTATTTTCCTTACTTCTAATATTTCTACTCTTTTTCTAACTGGTCATTTGGTCATTTACCAAATATTTCAATTTTTCATAACTAAAATATACCCGTTAAAATTTCTAACTTTTAGATATTTCACTATTCACAACTAATATTTACGAATTTTCTCTGTAAAAATATTCATATTATAACTTTACACTTTTCGGGTGATTTTACCCCGTATATAAAGTTTTCACATAACACTTTCCTGATTACATCAATATTTCTACTATTTTCTGTTCCGGGAAGAATTACGGTCAAATACCAGACTGTCCGAATTTGACTTAAAATTTTCCCGGTCATTACATTCACCCCTCCTTAAGAAATTTTCGTCCCGAAAATCAGAACAACTGGGGGTACTTCTGTCTGATCTCTTCTTCTACTTCCCAAGTGGCTTCTGCAGCATTGTGGTTTTTCCACAGCACTTTAACCATTGGGATACTACGACTTCTGAGTTTCCTTTCTTCTCTGGCTAGAATTTGGACTAGTTGTTCCTCATAGGACAAATCTTCGTGAACCTGGATAGGCTCATACTGTAACATGTACGATGGATCCGAGATATACTTCCGGAGCATTGCTACATGAAACACATTATGCACTGAAGCCAACTTTGGCGGTAGAGCTAGTCGGTAAGCTACCTTTCCTACTCTTTCAATGATCTCGAAAGGCCTTATGTAACGTGGGCTCAGCTTACCTTTCTTCCCAAAACGCATCACACCCTTCATTGGTGCGACTTTTAGGAATACGGAGTCCCCTACAGAAAATTCCAAAGGTCTCTGTCGTTTATCTACATAACTCTTCTGCCGGCTCTGAGTCGTCTCTAATCTTCTACGGATCTTTTGCACTATCTCAATGGCCTCTTGAACGAATTCCGTCTTGTGAAGCTGCTTTTCCCGAGTGTCATACCAATGAACTGGGGATCTACACTTCCTTCCGTAAAGTGCTTCATACGGGGCCATGCCGATGGAAGCTTGGTAACTATTATTATACGAGAATTCGATCAATGGCAACTTCATACTCCATGCGCCCTTGAAATCCATTGCGCATGCACGAAGCATATCTTCTAGGGTCTGAATGGTCCTCTCTGACTGCCCATCCGTCTGGGAATGAAACGCTGTGCTATAGCGTAATTCTGACCCTATCGCTTCCTGAACACTTCTCCAAAAATTAGAGGTAAATCGGCTGTCTCTGTCCGACACTATACTAACTGGTACTCCATGTAGCTTTACTACCTTAGCCACGTATAACTCAGCTAACCTCTCTAAGGAGTAAGTTATCTTGATCGGAATGAAATGCGCTGATTTCGTTAGCCAATCCACGACTACCCAAATGGCATTGTATCCCTCACTGGTTCTCGGAAGTCCGGTCACAAAGTCCATGGCTAAGTGTTCCCACTTCCATTCCGGGATCTCTAGTGGCTGTAAGCTTCCAGCTGGTCTCTGATGTTCTGCTTTGACCTTCTGGCATGTCAAGCAACGACTAACATAGTCAACTATGTCGTTCTTCATTTGCCTCCACCAAAAATGTTGTTTCAAATCTTGATACATTTTGGTGGCACCTGGGTGTACGGAATATGGCATGCTGTTCGCTTCTGCTAGTATCTGCTTCTTGATCCGGTACACAAATTCTTCTTTGGTATAGGAGAATTCCGTCCTTTGAAAGGCTGAAATTTGACCTTGCATTCTCTACTATCTCCTTCCTGTATCCATCCATAACTGGATCACCTTTCTGAGCTTCTCGTATCTCGTCCTGTAGCACAGGCTGCAGCCTTAGAGAAGCTAACTTACTAGAGATTAATTCGAGGTCTAGGAGATTAATCTCTTGTTGAAGCTGCTTGGGCAACAATTCGGTCTCCACTGGAGTCCGCAGTGCTAGATTTCTGCTCAAAGCGTCTGCTACACGATTGGCTTTACCTGGATGGTAAAGAATTTCACATTTGTAGTCCTTCACAAGTTCAAGCCATCATCTTTGTCTCATATTACGCTCCTTCTGCGTGAAGAAGTACTTTAGGCTCTGATGGTCCGTATAAATTTGGCATTGAACCCCATATAGGTAATGCCGCCATAACTTGAGCGCAAAAACTACTGCGGCTAATTCAAGATCATGCGTTGGGTAATTACGCTCGTGATCCTTTAGTTGCCGAAATGCGTAAGCAATGACCTTGCCATTTTGCATCAACACGGCTCCTAGTCCTGTCTTTGAGGCATCACTGTAGATGTCAAATTTTTCTCCCTCTTCTGGGATCGTGAGTACTGGAGCACTAATTAATCTTCTTTTGATCTCTTTGAAACTCTGTTCACATCTGTTTGTCCATTCATACCTTCTATCTTTTCTGGTTAAGGCAGTGAAAGGAGCCGCAAGACGAGCAAATCCCTCCACAAACCTTCTGTAATACCATGCCAATCCTAGGAAACTTCGTATTTCCGTAACACTCTTTGGAACTGGCCACTTCTCAACCGCTTCAACCTTTACTGGATCCACGGTGATTCCTTCCTTGGATACTACATGTCCGAGGAAGTGGACTTTATCTAACCAGAACTCGCACTTAGAAAACTTCGCATATAGCTGATGTTTCTTCAACGTGTGTAGTGCGATCCTCAAATGTTCTGCGTGCTCCTGTGGATCTCGTGAGTATATAAGGATGTCATCGATGAAAACAATAACAAACTTATCTAAATACTCTCTGAAGACTCTGTTCATAAGGTCCATAAACGCCGCTGGGGCATTTGTAAGTCCAAACGGCATCACTAAGAATTCGTAGTGTCCATACCGAGTTTTGAATGCCGTTCTGGAAATGTCTTCTTCTCTAATCTTGAGCTGATGATACCCCGATCGAAGGTGTATCTTCAAAAATGTGGTAGCTCCCTTCAACTGGTCGAACAAGTCATCAATTCGTGGCAATGGGTACTTGTTCTTGATGGTGACTTTGTTGAGCTCTCTATAATTTATGCACATCCGAAGCGTGCCATCCTTCTTTTTGACAAATAGGACCGGAGCTCCCCATGGCGAGAAACTCGGTCTGATGAAACCTTTGTCTAACATCTCTTGGAGTTGAACCCGCAACTCTTTCAGTTCCGCTGGAGCCATCTTGTACGGTGCTTTGGATATTGGTGCGGTGCCAGGGAGAAGCTCTATCTCAAAAGCTATTTCCTGATCTGGAGGAAGTCCGGGTAGTTCCTCTGGAAAAATGTCTAGGAACTCCTTGACTATGGGAACGTCTTCTGGTTGATGTTTCCCCTCTTGGTTCCTGTCCACCACATACGCCAAATATCCAGTGCATCCGCTAGACATCAATCATCGGGCTTCTAGGGAACTAATAAAACGTCTAGGTGTCCCTGATGTGGAACCCATGTACTCAAACATCTGTTCTCCTTCTGACTGAAAAACTACCTTTTTCTTTCTACAGTCTATTGTAGCATTATACTTTCCTAGAAAATCCATTCCTAGGATCACATCATAATCTACTAAGTTCAGTACAACTAGGTCCGCCCTTAGTTCTCTTCCTGCTATCTCTACTGGTACGTGACGTAACCAGTGACTAGACAACAACACATCACCTGATGGTAGTGCTGTCTTAAAGGCTTGCCCTATCCTCTCTTGAGGATGTAGTATTCGTTTAACAAATTCTACTGATGCAAATGTATGTGTGGCCCCTGTCAAATAATGCTCGTGCAGGGACATGGGCAACAGTAAGCTGACCTGTCATTACGTTATACGTGCCTGCCTCAACTTCCTCCTTAGTGTATGTCATTAAGTGAGCATTGGCCTGTGGAGCAGCTTCTACTCTATTAAGCTGAGGGGTGATGGGTCAAGAATACCCTCTGCGCTTGCATGGCGTGGAATTGTGGAACTGGTGGCCTTTGTGGAGTCTTTCCAGGAGATCCTACTTTGAACGGACACTGCCTTGCATAATGTCCTTTCTGTCCACACGTATAGCATACATCCGTGCCGGCTTTACATTCTCCGGAGTGTTTCTTTCCACAGGTCAGGCAGATAGGAACACTAGGACTGGTATACTGGTCCTGCTTCTGTTGGGGGTTTCGCTGATTCTGATTGCGATTCCCTTTCCTCTTGCTGGGGTTTTCCTGGTTCCCCTGTCCAGGTTTCGATCCCTGGTCGCTACGGCTTCCTTGGCTTTGCGAATTAGCACCGGAGCTCTGCTTAGTGGGTGCCTGTGCCTTTTCTCTCTGTTTCTTCTTGTCTTCCCACATCTTAGCCCGTTCCTCTCTAGATTTGGCAATGTTATGCTCCGCACGTATTACCCGATTAACTAGATCGGCTACCGTAGTTGGTGGATACTCCCCACTTTCCACAACGGTGGCTATATCTCCTCGGAGCATATTAACCATCCTCCTAACCTTCTCTTCCTCTGTTGGAACCAA
>NW_010357090.1:329971-332255 GCF_000414095.1 Morus notabilis | reverse complement strand
CTGCTACTTCTTCAGCTAGGTCTGGTGCTGGAGGATTATGTTCTGCTTGTGTTCTCTTTGGACATGTATGAACCATGTTGCTGTGTCTATATCAACTAAAAGAGCAACATAGTTTGTTTAAGTGCAAAAAGAACTGCTTCTAAACTTTCTTGACTGGCTATACTTTAAACTATCATTTATTCTCATATCAACTAGCAAAACATACATTTTATATGTTCTCCCATTATGCATGCCCTATATCATGCATATCACATCATATACAAATCATTACAAAAGTAAAGGTTTTTTAAGCCTTTCATTCAAATCTATTATGTATGTCCCATTTCATACATATCACATCATACATAAAACATCGTTAGTCTAAGTTTCTCAATACTATTTACATAACCTTGCATCATATTTAAATAAATAAGACGCTAAGTCCTAACTTAATCCTCATCATCTAAGTGTTCCTTAGGATCCTCCTCCGGATCCTCCTCGGGGTCTTCTTCCGAATCCTCCTCGGGATCCGACTGAGGGTTACCACTAGCATCCTCACCAACGGTCCCAATGTAGGCCCATCTTCGCCGAACGGCCATAGGCTCGTCCGCTGCCTCTATCTCGGGTCTCGGTCGTTGTCGAGAGGTAGTGGCTTCCGCGTCATGTCTCCTAATATGGGTATTGGAAAATAAGAAGTCTCGCCTAACCGCCGTTGGCCGTGTCCTCTCCTCTAGCAGCTGGCGCTCACAATGCTTCGCCTCGGCGATAAATTGTGTGAGGGTCTGATCTGATTGCGGAACTAGCCGATGCTAGTACTTTTCCGTCAGACCTCTCCATAGGATCTGACACCGCTCCTCCTCACTTAGATTAAAAATTCGATTCGGAGCTAGTACCTCTGTGAAAACTCTCGCTATATAGGCTACAACGGCCTCATCCGATCTCATACTAGCCCTCTCGGCTTGTATGATAAACTCTCGAGCTTGGGTGTAGGTCACGGCTACACTCACCTGGCTTTGTGTCTCTCCACTCTGCTGTGGTGCCGACTCTGATGGCATGACTTGGGAAGAAACTGATGCTTCAACATGTGGCAAAACTTTTCCCATTGCATCTCCGCTATTTCATCCTCATCCAAAGCTTGCCAAAAGATTAGGGCATTGCCCTCTAACAGACTCGCTGCGAGTACAATCCACTCCTTTTGAGCTATGTCACAGGCTCGCATCACATACTCGACATGGTGCAGCCAATCCCTAATTCTGGTGGGATGTGAAAGCCCATCAAAGGAAGGTGGATTACAGGTGTAGAACCTGGCTGCGGCTCGATCTTTAGTCAAAACAACTCTCCTTGCTCGGTGTGCAGCCTCGGCCGCCATGGGCTCTAGAGCCCTTAACACCTAATCCACTGGTGGATGGCTATATCTAGTAGGAGTGGGTACCGACCTTTCTGTTTGTTAGAACCGTGACGTTAGAAACGTTCTTACCCGTCCCCACAATGTATTCTCTTGTGGTGTGGGCGCTAACCGGGATGATGGATATGATCGATCCATTAGTACCTGTTCTGTCTTGCCAAAAGAAACAAGCAATTCTCAGTTTTAGTTCATAAACTAATTTACCTGGACTGTGCAGAAGCATAGGTGCGGGACTTGTCATGGCAAGAGTATGAATGCCGCTCTGATACCAACTGTGATGGCCCACGCCCTCGCGGCGCGGTCGCCGTTCCTTATACTACTACTAATAGGCTAAGTTATAGTCTAATCCATTATTTGTTGTTAGACTATTGTCTCTTTAATTTACGTTCATATGCGGGTAAATTTTTTTTTCTTTACTTTAACCCTCGGGTTCTTAACATGTTATGTTGTTACACTAAGAACATATCTTGCTATTACTTTAAGGATTCGGATATCAAACTAGTTCCCGAAAACTTGTCTTAACTTATTACAGTCCGTTGTTCTTTACTAAGACAATAGTTGTAATATCTTCTTCTTAGAACTGAACACACATACTAGTATTCTATATTACATTAATCTGCAACGGAAAATTGTTTTCTAAGTGAGCGTAGTAAAGACCACTCCCGTGTACCCATGACATTTCCGCCACCCTTGCCTCCGCCTGTCCATCAAGCAAACCACTATATGATTGGCTGCTTACCTTTGTTACTTGCACACGAGTAAACTGATGAGCTAACGCTCAGCAAGTATAAACATGCATACATCATAAACTAATAAAAATTACATTAAGAGTTATGATGCAAATATGCTCGTGTGAAACATGCTTTAAACTGCTTTCTATCTTTCTGTTCTTACTTCTGT
>NW_010357090.1:327096-329895 GCF_000414095.1 Morus notabilis | reverse complement strand
GCATAATACTTCTTGCATACTTTAACTGTGCATAAGGGTAACCATATGTCACCCTTCTGCAATCTAGAGCACTAAGCCCTCCAAACACGTATAATCACATGTAATCACATAGACTTAGGAACATAAATAAATTCATAGTTCTAAGTCTAATTACAGCTTAGTCGAGTCCAGACAAACAAAAATGTCTATACTTACCGTTAATCCGCTAGGATTCCCGCTTGCTGGAAGTTCTTTCTCGTTGCTTCGGTTTTCGTGCCAAAAATCTGTTTCATGGAAATATGTATTAACCACCTATTCCAAGCATCAAAATTTCTCATACTTGGATTCCTAAATCCAATTTCAACTCATTTTCGAACTTAACCCCTCTAGGCCGAATTCTAGCTCAAGAGGCAAATTACACCTATTCGTATATCTCGGTTTCTGAATCATAATCTATTCACTTCCGAGCTTTAAAACTGTTACTCATTCTCGAGAGTCGAATTCTTAATTCAATGCTTACTAACTAGGTTTTTAGAAATTTCGGCAGAGTTTCGCCTTGTTTTTTCTAGTTTCCCGAGTTTTCAATAACTCGTTCTACTTCCGATTTCGGTACCTGTAGTCCAGATTCACATTCCTGAACACAAATTCCAACATAAAATGAACAACACTTTTTCTCCATTTCTAGTGTATTCCGGATTTTTAGTGTTAATCCAAAAAAATTTGTTCAATCGTTTCCATACTTGCACGTTAAACTCCTATCATAGTCCCCGACAAAACCTCGGTTTCGTTTTTCAGTTTTACGGATTTTTCCGAGATGAGTTACTATTCATAACAACGAAAAAGCATGCAGTTTCTCATGAAAAATCTGAAATCTTACCTTGAAAAGTTGAGATTCTCTGCTAGAATGCCTCGGGTTATGTTTCTACCGGACTGAACGGAAGAAATTTCGGCGAAAACGGGCGATTCCTTGATTTTCCCTTGATTTTCTCTCTTTTCCCTCTCTTTTCTTTATCTCTCGGCCACACTTAGGAAAAGAAACTAATTTTGGCTTCTAATGTCATCCGTAGGCCATTTTGAACTGTAATATGAATATTATACTAATATTTCTAAAAATATCTTAACATTACTTTTTAAATTAAATTAGAGAAATAACTTTAATTCCCATAATTTAATTTTACTAATTCTAATTAAGTTTAACACTTAATTTAAGTGGTTCTATGTTCCCCACATTTTTCTTGTCGAGACAAAACTTTCCGTTTTTCAAAACGATTCTCTTTCCGGTATCGATAATTTCACACCCGGTACAGGTTCTATACTGCTTTTCTGGATTGCCGAGCACCCCGGGTCAAATTTCTCATATTCAACCCATTTCTCTTGGGTATCTTAATAGTCAATTTCTTTTTCTGAAATTTCCATTTTAAACGATCCAGAATTGCCCAAAACGCGTACCCTCGCGGTACTCATTTTTTTTTACAGTTTCCCGCTTTAACTGACTCGGGAACATTCTGTTTCAGGAACTTTTGCTATTTTCATTACTTCTAATATTTCTACTCTTTTTCTAACTGGTCATTTGGTCATTTACCAAATATTTCAATTTTTCATAACTAAACTATACCCGTTAAAATTTTTAACTTTTAACCGATATTTCACTATTCACAACTGATATTTATGAATTTTCTCTGTAAAAATATTCTTATTATAACTTTACACTTTTCGGGTGATTTTACCCCGTATATAAAGTTTCTACATAACACTTTCCTGATTACACCAATATTTCTACTACTTTCTGTTCTGAGAAGAATTACGGTCAAATACCAGACTGTCCGAATTTGACTTAAAATTTTCCCGGTCATTACAGTAAGTGTTAGAGGTTAAGTAATGTTAAGTATGAGTATAGGATGATGATCAGAGGTTAGGGTCGTCACAATTGGTATCAGAGCGACGGTTCACCCACCTACCCACATTCTGCTGAGCATCTGACTCTACATGTCCAAGTGATGACGGGTATTTCTACCAACAAATCAAGTACTTTTAAGCTTGAATATTTGTAAGTTTTCAAGCATTTTTGTTAGTTTAATGTCTTTTGTGTGTTTTTTTATAGGAGTTATATATAAATGCGAACTTAGATGATTTTGCATAAATCAAAGAAGAATATTTACCCAACTTGTGAATCAATGGCAAGAGGAGGCGAAAGAAGATTTTAAGGCACAAAAGAGGAGGCTTGGAATGCAAAAAAGCGGACTGCAGCGTAACCTTTTGGGCTATAGCGCGCAAAGGAATGCAAAGAAGTCAAGAGAGCAAGGGAATCGCAGGCTGCAGCGCACCCAAACGTGCCCAGCTCCAAAAATGCGCGCTGCAGCGCACCAGAGGGGCTGCAGTGCGCCCAAAATGTGCCCAGAGGCTGGACACGCGCTGCAGCGTGCCCAAGGGGCGCTGCAGCGCACCAAAAGGACCCAGTAATGTGTCCTATGCGCTGCAGCGCGCCCAAAGGCGCTGCAGCGCGTCTCAGCCCCTGCGAGTGAAATCCCTCTTCCAAAAATACGCGCCGCAGCGCGTTTTCACGCGGGTTGCAGCGTGCGACTAAATCCCTAGCTCCGAAATGTTGTAGTATAAAAGGAAAGAGATGCCATTTGGAAGGGGAGCCCGGAAAAGTGAAGAAAACATCAAAAGGAGGCCAAAATCCTTCATCTTGGAGGTCCTTGGAAGCTCTTCAATGGATATTGGGTTTTACCTTCTTTCATCTATTTTTTCATGTTGAGCTAGACATTAAATCTAGGACTTGATGTAGTTTTATTTGAACTATGTTTTGAATATTTTGTT
>NW_010357090.1:320948-326822 GCF_000414095.1 Morus notabilis | reverse complement strand
GAGAGGTTGCGAGATGACATTAGAGCCTTGATTAATGAATTGAATGGAATTGATTAGCGATTACATAATAGGATGAACATAGGAATAATAAAGCGAAATCAAGTCCCTAGACCATTTGTGTATAGATACTTTATTTTCTTATTTTCTTATTTATTTTGTTTTATTTTCTTAATTGTCATTTTATTAGGTTGCCTAGATAAAGTTAAGTTACAATAACTGTGGTACTTAATGGCAATTCTAAACCTAATCCCTGTGGAGACGATACTCACTCACCTTATACTCAAAACTTGACACCGTACGCTTGTGGAAATTTATTATATACAAAAATAATACGCATCAAGTTTTTAGCGCCGTTGCCGGGGATTGGCATTTTAAATTGTTGTTAATATTGTGAGTACATAACTTGACTTTAATTTAGTCTTTTATTTCTCATTTTTAATCTTTTGTTTTCTTTTTATTTTCCTTTGTGTTACGAGGTACTTAGAGATGGTTGACCGACAAGTCCTCTTAAGATTTGCTCAAAGAGACTGTGAGACGTTTTATAGTGCTTGGGATAGATATAAGGAATTGCTCATTGGGCTCCCCGAGCATGGTCTCTCGAAAGAGTGTCAACTACAAAACTTCCTCGATGGGTTAAACGCTGCAACACGAACTTGGGTGGAAAGAGGAAATGGTACGACCTCTCTCTACCAATTATCGGCGGATGAAGGGTATTGGTTTTTGGAAGACATGGCCGATCAATTGGTGTTGGAATCATTCTCCAAACAACCAAGGTTGGGAAGAGAATTCTAACTTTTTAGAACCATGGGATGACACTCAACCTAAGCAAGCGGAGTCTTCTCTAGACCTTGAAGACCTTGTCGCCCAATTTTCGGAGGAGACAAGACTCCGCATAGAGAAGCTAGAGAGGATGGAGGCGCTTGACCAACTTCACGAGGAAATGAAGACAAATCTAGCGGAGTTGTTTAGGTTGAAGCTGCTTCCAGATGAATCTACTAATGCCACGAATAGAGAAACACAAGAGGATGATTGGGAGTTATTTGAAGATGACTCTTTGAGAGAGGAGGAGACTCAAGAATTGGTTAGTGAAGAATTTCAAGAAGATGTCAATGAGTCTCAATCCCTCGAGATCCCCATTGTCGTGCCACCCCCAGTTGAGAAAGATCACATCTATGAAGACCCAATGTGGCCGGCAACTCCCCCACCATCTCGAGCGCCATTCTTCCACGCCAACCAAGCGCATATGCCGGCGTCGAGTCGAGTTGAGCAAATGAGCCGAAAACTGCCAAATCTCGCCAAGCTTGAGGGTGTAAAGAATCAAAACCCGTACATTGTGTTGTATGACATGTACTATGGGCGAAAGCCACTCTTTGACGATTTGGCTCGGCATAGGAATAATTTAGCCTAAAGATGCAATTTATGGAGGAGAACCCCGCCCCAACCCGAGTTTATGCCATCTTGCCCGGTGCATCATCGCCAACCATACTAGGAGGCGAGATTGTCTCACCTCCCCAGTACGTGTTCTTATTCCCTCGTTATTAATTTTAACAATTGTTTGATTTTGAGTTTAGGGGTGAGACACTTTGTGGTTGATTTTAGTGGATTTTGGGCATTAGTTGTGAGTTGGTTGTTATGACTTGTCTCCATTGAGTTGTATTCTTTTGGCCATGTTTTTACTCGGTTTTCTTTTAGGTTGTTTGAATAAATTGTGAGTTTTGTTGAGATGAAATGACTAGATAATAATGATGATTATAATCACTTGATGCTTTCTTAGGTCTTCTGAAATGTATTTCATTGAGATTTCTGTGTGCTTGACTCCATTGATTGAAATTCACTCTTGATTCTCTACTTTTGACCACCGTGAATCATGATCACTTGATCTTTTGAGCATTTGGAGAACATTTATGTGCATTAGGTAGACTTTGATATCTCATGAACACTAGAACCCATTTGAGTGAAACTTGAGGCGAAATTGTCAGTTTAGTGTCATTGGAGAGAAGATTAAGGCATTTTATTCGGATCGATTGGGCTTTTGAAGCTCTGAAAAGAAAATTCATTATTTGTTTACCCCCTTTGAGCCATATTGCTTATTTCGTTCATCACCCATGTGTGTACATCCAAACCACCAAATGCACTTTCACTTCCTAAACCCATCACTACTAGGCATGATTGCATTAAACGCTAAGATTGAGGGCAAGTGTGGGTTATGAGAGCAAGTGTGGGTTATGTTTGGGAAATCATTACTGGATTGGCTTGTGTTGTTTTTCAATTTCAAAAAAAAAAAAAAAGAAAAAAAGAGAAAAAAAAATAGTAAAAAAATAATACAAAAATAATAAGAGTCAATTGGATGAGGAATTGAGTTATCATTTCTATTCCTTTACAACATTGGGGACAATGTTGATTTTGAGTTTGGGGTGTGGTCTTTATTTCTCAAATTTTTGTAGTTTTTATTTCCTTTTCGGTTCAATTGAAAGTGAATGTATGATGAAATGAGGAGTTGGTAAAATATATATTTTTTCTTTTCTTTCTTGGGAATCATGTGAGATCCATGAGTTGTGATACATGCCTAGGGTGATTTGAGCCTAAAAATTCTAATCTCATCCACCTTTTACCCTAGCCATACATTACAACCCTCAAAAGTCCTTTTGATCTTCAATGATAAGTGAACCTTTATTAGTGGAGAGTGACACGAAAAATAGGCCTATGGTAGTTCTTATTAAGATATCACTCATCGTCTCCTTGGCTCATAGGTCTATCCGGATTTTATTTGGTTGATTGAGATTGATTGTGCACACACTTAAACTTTGAGAGTCTTGAGTGGAGTGAAATTGATGCTTGATGTTGAAATTCTAGATAATCTCAGTGTTTGCATTTCCTTTGAGCTTAGAGCATTATGTGACTTTGGAGATACATGCATAGTTGTTGACTCAATACAAAACTCACACTTTTTTGTTTGTGTCTTAGTACTTGATTTGTGTTTTCTTTTTCTTTCTTTTCTTTTGCTTGAGGACAAGCAAATGTTTGAGTTTGGGGGTATTTGATGACGGATATTTCTACTAACAAATTAAGTACTTTTAAGCTTGAATATTTGTATGTTTTCAAGCAATTTTGTTAGTTTAATGTCTTTTGTGTGTTTTTTATAGGAGTTATAAATAAATGCGAACTTAGATGATTTTGCATGAAGCAAAGAAGAATATTTACCCAACTTGTGAATCAATGGCAAGAGGAGGCGAAAGAGGATTTTAAGGCACAAAAGAGGAGGCTTGGAATGCAAAAAAGCGGGCTGCAGCGCACCCTTTTGGGCTATAGCGTGTAAAGGAATGCAAAGAAGTCCAGAGAGCAAGGGAAGCGCAGGCTGTAGCGCACCAAAGTAGGCTGTAGCGCACCCAAACGTGCCCAGCTCCAAAAATACGCGCTGCAGCGCGCCCAAAATGTGCCCAGAGGCTGGACATGCGCTGCAGCGTGCCGAAGGGGCGCTGCAGCGTGCCAAAAGGGAGTAAATAATGTGTCCTACACGCTGCAGCGCGCCCCAAGGTGCTGCAGCGCGTCTCAGCCCCCTGCGAGTGAAATCCCTCTTCTAAAAATACGCGCCGCAACGCGTTTTCACGCGGGCTGCAGTGCGCGACTCAATCCCTAGCTCCGAAATGTTGTAGTATAAAAGGAAAGAGATGCCATTTGGAAGGGGAGCCTGGAAAAGTGAAGAAAACATCAAAAGGAGGCCGAAATCCTTCATCTTGGAGGTCCTTGGAAGCTCTTCAATGGATATTGGGTTTAACCTTCTTTCATCTATTTTTCCATGTTGAGCTAGACATTAAATCTAGGACTTGATGTAGTTTTATTTGAACTATGTTTTGAATATTTTGTTGATTGTTAATTTAATTTCATTTTCAATTCATTTATATTTCTCTATGCTTAATGCTTTTAATTTATTTGGCCAATGAGTTAGATGATTTTTAGATTGCGAATTTGATGCTCGGGAGAGATTGAATTCTTTATCTAGATTTGAGAAGCACAGTCTAGGTTGTTGTGAGACTGGGAGGAGATTAACGCTTAGATAATGAAATTAGGATTTAGGTTGTTGTGAGGCTGGGAGGCGATGAATATTCCTATTTTCTAATTCTAAAGGCGAAGCTTAATTTGTGTTTAAATGTTCATTTCGAACAGGGATATTATTCTGGGTATTTAAATACAATTTCTTGTGAGGCACTCGGGAGAGGTTGCGAGATGACATTAGAGCCTTGATTAATGAATTGAATGGAATTGATTAGCGATTACATAATAGGATGAACATAGGAATAATAAAGCGAAATCAAGTCCCTAGACCATTTGTGTATAGATACTTTATTTTCTTATTTTCATATTTATTTTGTTTTATTTTCTTAATTGTCATTTTATTAGGTTGCCTAGATAAAGTTAAGTTACAATAATTGTGGTACTTAATGGCAATTCTAAACCCAATCCCTGTGGAGACGATACTCACTCACCTTATACTTAAAACTTGACACCGTACACTTGCGGAAATTTATTATATACAAAAATAATACGCATCACCAAGTAAGTTATTATTTCTTTTGAATTTATAATTCAGTTATTATTTCTTTCGAACAAGACGAACTCGAATGGTACCACTACGGTTGCATAAAAGAAGTGTCCGAGGTCGAAAAAGGGGAAGACGTCCTCATAGGTTACCTCCGATACAAGAAGTGGAACCTGTTCCTTTAGAGGTACCTCTGCGACCCGTACAACCTAATAAAGTAGCTGAGCCACCCCCGATTGGTAGGGAAGTGCAAGTGGCTATGATTAGAGACCCAATAGGATCTAAGGTCGCTGCAAGACCTGCTTTTGCACTTTACCAGTGTAATCCACCTATGTATGATGGTCAGGTTCACCCAACCAAATTACAAGACTGGCTACACCGAATGGAATATTTGATGGTAGTTTGTGATATTGATGAGAGTGATTGGGTGATTCTAGCCGCCGGCTTATTAGAGTCCGACGCTAGACAGTTTTGGAGAGGTGCGGTGGAGACAAGAAATGCACATGAGGTGCCATGGGGTAATTTTTGTAGTTTACTACTAGCTCAATTTCCACCAAGAGAGGCACCCGTAAGGATGGTACCAGAGGTTGCCTCTACCTCACAGGCTCAACCACATGCTGGGGAGACCGAATTTAGGAGAATGGAGAAGTATATACACAAGGTCGATAAATTTAAGATGCGACCTTATGACACTGTGGCAATGTACGCTGAACGATTCTTTAGTGAGATTATGACTGATCGCACTATCGAGCTAAAGGAACATGATGCGTATTTCATATTTTGGAGGGGGTTAACAGAAGAGTTGCGAACTATGGTATTTCCACGATGAGAAGTTACATATACCCTCAACCAGTTTTTAGAGGAAGTGACACAGTTAGAAGAAACCTTGGCTATAGAACGAGAGGAACAAGAATGGCACGTTAGTGAGCGTCGGATGGAGTTTGAATGTAGGCAAGAGAATACCTACGTAGAAATAGATCAGTGGAGGTGTGTTCCGGAATAGAAGTTGGAATAACATCAACACCCCAACAACAGGGACAAGCAAATGTGGATCCCTAAAACACTGTAAATACAAGTGAGGAAGAAGATCCAGAGGAGGATTTTAGGGAGGCCAATGAGAATTATGCAGATGTATAGTATGATGTAACGTTTTGATGATGATGTTACATTATAGTAATGTAAAAATGTACTATGGATGTATAAGATAATAATACTTGTCTTATGTAAGTAATGAATGATGAATGTATATGTATGTTTGAGCGGATATGTGTATGTATGTGTGTACATGTATACAAATGAATCAAATACAGGAAGAAGAAATGCAGTTACCTAAGGAA
>NW_010357090.1:316734-320833 GCF_000414095.1 Morus notabilis | reverse complement strand
GATTTATTTAGATTTATACATACACACATATCCAGAATTTAGCCAAGTTTACCACTATTCCTCTTATTTAGACACATGGAAACATGGTTTGTCCACGTAGAGAACGCTTGGTACAAGAAATAGGAGTGGATTTAGCTGCCACCATAGCTGACTTACGAGCCAAACTGGAGGCTCAAGAGCAGGAAAATAGAAATTTACGGGCATAGTTAGAGCAAAGAGGCCAGGAACAGGAGTGAAGAAGAGCACCACCTGTTGAACCGGCACCGCAACCAGAGCCTGCAGCGATGCCATAAGTGGTGCCACAAGCTATGTCTGTTGTTAATCAGGAACCCTTATATGTGCGGTTTCGCAGGATGTAGCCACTAGAATTTGAAGGTTCCACTGACCCGCTAGAAGCCGAAGAGTGGTTAACTTCACTCCAAACGATTCTGGATTTCATGGATCTAACGGAGCAAGAAAAAGTTATTTGTGCTTCATATGTGTTAAAGAAAGATGCCCGCTACTGGTGGGAGACAGTGGTAATGAGAAGAAATGTGGCAACAATGACATGGAATGAATTCTTAGGGGAATTCAATGCTAAGTACTATGATACTGTAGGTTTCCGAGCTCAACAAACTGAATTCAATAATTTGAAGCAAGGTGATATGACTGTTATGGAGGCTTGTCGTAAGTTCGATCGATTGGCAAGGCTATGCCCTCAGCTAGTGCCAACATAAATGGAAAGGGTGCGACGAATGTTAGTGATGTTTCACCCTGGAATAGCTACAATGGTAGACAGTGGGGAAAGACCACCCACAATAATGGCGGATTGTGTTGGTAAAGAAGTCCGAGCAAAATATCACCTGGCCCAAGCTAAGGAGGAAAGAGCCAAATTCTGGGAAGCAAAGAAAAAGGAACAAGCCCAGGCAAAGCAAACCCAAAAGGGGAATCAAAAGAATAATCAAGCTGGTTAGAGTAACCAAGCTAACAACACGGGATAAGGAAATCGACCCCCACAGAGTCATCCATAGAATAACCAAAACCCGAATAAGAGGAAGAGAAATTTTGATAGAAATCAAAACTTTAATTCCCAAAGTCCGCAACAGAAGCAAGAACGCAACACGAATATAGTCGAGTGTTCTAAGTGCGGCAAGAAACATTCGGGTGTATGCATATATGAAACAAACAGTTGCTATACATGTGGCAAGGAGGGCCATTATTCCTGGAACTGTCCTCAGAATTCAAATAGACAGCCTACTAGCCAGGCAAATGCGATGCAGATAAGAGTTGAGGAGATGCAACCTCAACAAGATAGAGTAGAAGCCCCGCCACAAACCAATGCTAGGTTGTTGGCATACACGAGGAATGATGCAGAAGTTGGCACGTCAAGAGTGGTGACAGGTCAGCTTACTATTGCTCAGTACACAACATACGCATTATTTGATTCCGGTGCATCACATTCGTTTGCATCATATGGATTTGCTGAGAAGTTAAATTATGCTAAGAATAGAATTGGTCAGACATTTAGGACTATCATGCCTTCTAGGGAAATTCTATTGTCTGAATTTAAGCTAGAGCATGTACCGATAGTTATAGCTAATAGAGAGTTATACACAGATCTAATCGTCTTAAAGATAATCGACTACGACGTCATCCTAGGAATGGATTTCTTAGGAAAATATCAAGCAACTATCGATTGTCGTAATGAGAAGGTACTTTTCTGACCCGATGGGGAAGAAACTTTTGAGTATGTTGATCGCTCTAAGCGTACCCCCAGACGAGTAATTAATGCAATGGAAGTAAGGAAATTACTTACTAATGGTTGCGAAGGATATTTAGTACATATTGTGGACACGACTAAAACTGATAAGTTGCAACCAAAAGATGTGCCGATAGTTCAAAAGTTTCCGGAAGTCTTTCCGGAAGAATTACCAGGATTACCACCAGAACGTGAGATTTCATTTGAAATCACACTTTTACCTGGAACGACACCGATTTCTAAGGCTCCTTATAGAATGGCTCCAGCAGAACTTAAGGAGTTAAAAATGCAACTGCAGGAATTAATGGACAAAGGATTTATCCGACCAAGTTATTCACCTTAGGGAGCTCCTGTATTGTTTGGAAAGAAGAAAGATAGCACATTGAGGATGTGTATTGACTATCGTGAGCTCAATAAGGTCACGATAAATAATAAATATCCTCTGCCCAGGATCGATGACTTATTCGACCAACTCAAAGGGGCGGCAATATTCTTAAAGATTGATTTGCGATCTGGATACCACCAATTGAGGATTAAGGAATAAGATATACCAAAGACGACTTTCAGAACGCGTTACGGACATTACGAGTTTCTAGTAATGCCGTTTGGACTAACTAATGCCCCAGCAGCTTTTATGGACTTAATGAATCGTGTTTTCAAGGAATACTTGGATAAATTTGTTATCATTTTTATCGACGACATACTAATTTATTCAAAGAATCATAAGGAATAGGAAGAGCACTTGAGAATTACTCTTCAAACGCTGAAAAGACATCAGCTATATGCTAAATTCTCTAAGTGCGAATTTTGGCTCAACGAAGTTCATTTCTTGGGGCATGTAGTTTTCAAAGTTGGTATCTCGGTGGATCTGGCAAAGATTGAAGCTGTTAGTAACTGGGCCGCACTAAGAAACGTAACAAAGATTCGTAGTTTCTTAGGTTTGGCCGGATATTACAAGAGATTTGTAGAGGGTTTTACAAAACTAGCTGCACCACTCACTACCCTCAAACGAAAAGAAAAGAAGTATGAACAGACGGAGAAATGTGAGGAAAGTTTTCAAGAATTGAAACGAAAGCTAACTACTGCACCAATCCTTACGATCCCAAAGGATGGAGAAAACCATGACGTATACAGTGATGCTTCTAAACTAGGGCTGGGAGCGATACTGATGCAAAATGGAAAGGTAATTGCGTATGCGTCTAGACAATTGAAACCTTATGAGAGAAACTATCCTACTCATGATCTTGAATTAGCAGCAGTAGTTTTTGCTTTAAAGATATGGAGGCATTCTTTATATGGTGCACAATGTCAGATTTTCACTGATCATAAGAGCCTCAAGTATTTCTTCACTCAGAAGGAACTTAATATGAGGCAACGCAGATGGTTGGAGTTAGTAAAGGATTATGATTGTGAAATCCTTTATCACCCTGGAAAAGCCAATAGGGTAGCTGATGCTTTAAGTCGTAAGACTACTGAATTAAGTCATATGTCATTGGATAGATTTCCCACACCTTTACAGAACGATATTCATTCATTAGGGTTGGAGCTAATTACAGGCAAATTAGCCACTCTACAGATACAACCATCTATTTTTGACAAGATGGCAATGGGCCAATGTCAAGATTCTACTCTTAACAAGTATTGGAAAGAAGTTGACAAAGGAAAAGAGACAGAGTTCAAAGTCTCTGATAAGGGAATACTCACATTTCGAGGAAGAATTTGTGTTCCAAAAGATGAAAGTCTTAAGAGTTAAATTCTTTCTGAAGCTCATAGTACCCCTTATTCGATACATCCAGGAGTGACTAAGATGTATCAAGATCTAAAATAACACTTTTGGTGGAGATACATGAAAAATGACATCGTGGACTACGTTAGTCGGTGTCTAACATATCAAAAGATTAAAGCGGAGCATAAACGTCCAGCTAGAGAGCTGCAACCTTTAGATGTTTCAGAATGGAAATGGGAGCGTATAACCATGGATTGACTAAATCTGCCCATTTTGTACCCATAAAAGTGACGTATACCCTAGAAAAGTTAGCAGAGTTGTACGTCAACAACATAGTTAGACTGCATGGAATACCATTATCCATTGTCTCAGATCGGGATAGCCATTTTACCTCCATGTTTTGGAAGAGTGTACAAGAAGCCATGGGCTCAGAATTAAAATTTAGCACAGCTTTTCATCCTCAAACGGATGGACAGTCGAAATGTACCATCCAAACTTTGGAAGATATGCTTAGGGCATGTGGGTTGTGGGTGCATCACGTGTTTTGGAAACACTGACAAACATTATGTGTAAAATAAAATAGTGTTTTATGTATTTTGATGACTAATGTAACAGAATGCCGTCAGAATGCTACA
>NW_010357090.1:315944-316660 GCF_000414095.1 Morus notabilis | reverse complement strand
CATTTTACGAATAGTTGAAAACAGAAGGCTAGCTAAATGCTACAGCATTAGACGTACATGGTAAGAATGAAAAAAAATTGGCCTGAATTTTAAGAGGTTATAATTAGTAAGTGTTAGAGGTTAAGTAATGTTAAGTATGAGTATAGGATGACGATCAAAGGTTAGGGTCGTCACACTTTTTTACCTTAAATCACATTTTAGATCTGTTTCAAAAATCAGTCCGAAAGTGATGTCTAGGGTCATTTTTGAGAAAAACGTTATTTCACAAAGATTGTTCGAAACAAAATTTTCTTTAACTTTTTGTTGGTCACTTTTTGAAACTAAGCTTTTATCTTAGTTTTCTAGCTCAAAACAGCGCCGGAATAAATTTTCAGGTCAAAAGCCTAGTTTTCAGTTTTGGTCTGAAACTCAGAATTTTCATCGTTTTAGGTTTGCTATACATCTCCAATCATCGAATCGACTTACTTTTCACCTCTTAATCCTCCTATTTTTTATTTATTCATCATCTTACTGTCATCATTTCATATTATGCCAGTAATTTTAATCTTTTCATGTTACTGTCATCATTTCATATTATGACATAAAAACTATCAAATCGTGCCATTATATCACAACATTGAGTATCAAAAATATCTTTAAGGGTATGGTTGGTAGGAAGAAGGGAGAGATGGAGGGAAAGAGAGGGGAGAAGAGAGAGGGTGAATTGAATATATTGT
>NW_010357090.1:305679-315333 GCF_000414095.1 Morus notabilis | reverse complement strand
CCATTGCATTCTTGTCCAACGATATTATGGCCAAAAAGTAGTTCTCAAGGAATGCTTTTGAGATTCTTTAGCGATAAGGCGGGACTGAAATGGGCCACCCAATCAACATCCCGAGCTCTTAGAGCTTTATGTTTCACGCGTTCATGTTCGTTAAAGAACAATCATGATGAGGGTCTCAAAATGAAAAATGGTCCACGACCTTAATGTTTGTCCCTTGTGAATGTATAAATTTCTACCAATGAAAATTTTGCTCATCTTTCTTTTCATATTTTTCGTTAAAAAATTTCAATATTTCCATGTGCCGTACATGCTCATGATATCTAATAAGAATATTTATTAGTAAAAAACACAAAGAATAAGTGCCACTGTAAAAACAAAATACATTAGCTTGCATATTATTGTATAACTGGCTCCACCTTCATTTCTTTTGATGAGGTAGATTCTTTTAGTAATCATCAAGAATTAAAACTTTCAATATCAAGCTTAATTAGTTGCTTTTGATCGGGTGGAGTTATTATTTCTATAGTGAATAAGGAATTAGATTCTTATCTTAGCATATTACTCAATTCCATGAGTGGTCTTCCTCTACTTTTGCTTGTATCAAGTCATTATTTTGATGTTAAGAAGCTTTGGTAAAGTTTGTGATGGAACAACCAAAATAGAAGAAAATCTGAGATGAACACTCTCAGGTGGTTGTTGGATTCAACTTTCCAAACCTCAGATAGCTGCAAAATGTCCATACTCAAGTCTGACAACAAATAAGCTACTGAGTAGCACTTAAATCTGCCCTAGCTCAAATCGATAATTCAGCCTTCTTGGAAGACAAAGAAACGACAGCAAAGTTACTCAACACAAACTATCCGATGGTAATGGGGTGGGGTGGGGCGGAGAATGATTTACTATTTCCATCCCCACCTTTCAAAACCATACCCATCCTCAATTAAGGAGAGGCTGGGGGAGGGAGGGGGAGCATGTTTCTTATACCCGCCTTATTCCCCTCAACTGTAATTAAGCATTTTAAAATTATTGTAACTTAAAGTAAAAATGGGTAGAAATTCAATAAAAATTTAGACCGAAATCAATAATTTCTCAATAAAAACTAAATTTTAAACATATGAAAAAAATAGTTATAGGGCCAAAAAAAGGTCTTATTAAAAGTAATAATTAACACATAAGCCAAAAAATTGTTAAAAACATCATTGCTATTCCTAATAGCTTTATTCTTCATCGCAAAAGATTAACAATTACCCTTTTTTTTCAAATAAAGAACTACATTTAGTAGTTATCTCTTCTTTAGTTACTTCTTTTTCACAATTGACCTTTTTCAATTAACATAGTTACATTTTCTTTTTTTTTTTTAGTAAAAAATTGATATAAAAAATTCTAATATATGTATGTCTATTTAAATAAAATTTTTTATATATAACATATGTATATCGGGGCGGAGGTGGTGGGAGTGCTTTTTTCTTTCCCATTTTGCTAAGATTTGGGGATAAGATTTTGTCTCCATTCTTATCTGCATCTCTAATTATTATTCTCCATTCTCGCTTTATTCGGTGCGAATCCTTACGTGGTGCCATCCTACATAGAATATTGTCATCCTAAAACGACAGCAACAACAAAAGAGAAACAAGATAAAACGCAAAGCCTTAATTCTTGAAGGACGATTGACCAAACTAAAGGAAAAGAACGCGCTGCATCAGTTTGGTTCCATTTCAAAATGTCAAAAATATGATAATAGCTAATACTTTGTTAAGCTTCAATCTAGTCCACTATATATAGTACGAACTATACAACTTCGTGGTGGTTCAAAACTGAGAACAAATAACTTAGCACTATACTGTTAGGAAAGTTAACACTTTGCATATAGTTATCTTTATTAGGAGTTTTCATTTATTTGTATTTATTTTTATCTTAAAAAATGCTATAACTCATACGATTTGTATTTTGTATTTATGTAGAGTTTATATTTAATGCTACTTAATTACTAATGAATCTTCTTTTTTTTAATCCATGAAAAAAAAGCACATTATCGATCTTCTCTTCTTGTTTTTATTTTATTTTTTAATTTTAATATATACTACACAAGAGACATGCTCTGAAGTACCATTTGTCTGGCATCTTCATTAGAAGGTAATATTTCTACCTATATTATATGTTGTTAACTCTAAACTTCACAACACAAAAATCTGCTTAGTTATAAGTCATATACCGATTGCGTACAAATACAAATGACGGTCCTGTAAATTTGTTTCATCGAAAATAACTATTCAAGACGCAGGCATCAGGTTTTCGAAAGGAAATATAGGCTGGAGTAATTCATTGCTAATTACATTGTAAAGTCACATATGAAAAATAATGGCTACTGTATTAAATGCACTAGAGGGTGATTTGTACTGGAGACTGCACAAAACTTTGGTTGTTAGGCACAAAGCCAAAGTCACATCATGTATATGTAATGTAAATAAAAATCTATCGTCAATGAACTTGTCCTTAATCCTTGCACATTGTCTATAACTTTTTATATTTGTCGCTACTGGTGCACATATTATAAAATTGATGGATGCTCTTTTTATTTATTCAGTAAAAGATATTGATGGATGTTCAGTAAAAGATATTGTGAGTTTGCACATGGCAAGTTCACTGGATGGATAACAACATATTGGTGAGCAACTATCAGTCGCAAAACGAAGAAACGAAGAATATAAATAATGCACCCACCTACCCCAGCTATAGTCTTTGTCGAACAGCTGTTCACAGTGTTAAACCTGCCTTGAAGTATCTATTCTCAAGCGAAAAAGGGAAAAATGTTTATGAGATAAATTCTTGTAGAGCAAATTGGTATATATCATTTGAGAACAATGCATATTTACTTATTAGAACTGAGAAATGAGAGTCAATTATGTGTTTTCTTATTTTTTTATCCTAAAATTAATGTAGTGTGATTATCCTAAAATTAATGTAGTGTGATTAGTAGTCGCCGCACAAATTTGATATTGAAGAATAAAATGGCAACCCCCTCTGTTAAGATCATTAGACACTCTAATTTGGATATTGTGCAGGCAGATGGAGGTGTCGGCGCCATTGCCCGTCGGTGCAGTCGAATAACCACTCGCTCCGAGTCCGCTGTGACTTGTGCTCAGTATAATAGCTATAGTCATCACCGACAGCGTTAAATAGAGATCCCTCATTATAGTGGCTTCCACGGTTTCCTACTTTCCTCACTCTTACCACTCTATTAATTTCTGCGTTAGCTTCTCACTGCCGGCCTTTAAATATTAATTGGTAGTACTAGAAAAGTTCTTTTTTTTTTTTTTTTTTTTTTGGCAATAATTGATGTTCAACCAATTAAATTATATCATATTACTTCACAATAAGCACAAAAAATTTAGTTAAAAAGTAATTTATTTTTTATATGACTTGACATGATATAATTAGTTAGATATTAATCAGATATTTAATGGACTAATACTATAACTTTAATTAGAGAAATTAAAACCAATAACAATATTCATGCAGTTTTTACAAGTTTCTGTTTCACTCCTCAAACCAACAAAGCAAATCCTAAAAGAAATCCCATGTTCTCTCCAGGGTTTTATCTCTTGTCCCTTGAAATTTTATGGGAAAATGACTGTCGAGGTTGTTAATGAAGCTGCAGGGAGAGATTTTGATTCATGAAGAGGAGATGAAGAAGGAAGTGAACGAAACTGTTGAAGATGTCGCTACTACAATTTGACCAATTTGCAATGAAATTATTTGCGACGACATGTGTCGTCGTAAATATTTACTTATTTGCGACAAAATATCGTCGCTAATTGTTGGTGTAAAATTAACTACGCAAGTGCACGCGCTGAATAAGTAATAAAGTGAATGAGTAGAGTATCGTTCACACGGAAAAAGTTATCAATATTTTTCGTAAAAAGATCCAAAAGATGCATTATAAACAAATTTAATGGTTTGATTCAACTACAAAGACTAAAAGAATTGCAGAAAACAGAAGTAAATAAATACACACTCAGTTATCAAAGGTGAAAATCAATCTATGTGAAGGACTGGAACTCAATTTCCCTTTCACTACGACCTGGACTATTTATGCTACGACTTTTACTACGGCAATGCTGTCAGTTAACTTGAAACACGAATTTAACACAGAAATCTCCCAATCTACTCATGATTTTGCCTATTTACTCACATTTCAACATATTCCTATGAGAAATCTAAACAGAGAGGTTAAGTTAAGCATAGGTTTCAATTGGGCTATGTGAGACAAGTGTATATATATTCCTATACTAGTCGCAAATAAACTATATTTCTTTGTGAAATTTAGCTAACAACACATTGTTCAATATTGGTCTAATTCCAATCAACTTTCCAGCAAATCGAACTCACAGTAATTTATTTAAGATGGACAGTCAGTAAACAAAAATGAATGATAACTGTTGTGTGGGAAAATATGGGTGACATTTGGAACAGCGACAGCGTGACACGTGGCCCTACTTTTCCTCAAAAGGCAACAACCTTCGACGCTTGAAGCTCACTTCCCCTCTACGCTGCAAAGAAGGCCTGACTTTGGGCATTGACCTGGCCTACCATCGACCAGTCGTGCCGTCGATCTTATGGCAACAAAATTCCTATGACTGGAAAGGGTCGACTGCCAGGAAGGACATGAGGTCTACGCAGCGCAGACGATGAGGGGAATACTCTTCAGAAAGGTGCCTGACATCACAAGTTGCGTCTAAGGATGAGAGATGTCTGCAGTACAGGCATTAATTGCAAACCCCTAAACCGCCCTATAGTGAGCTGTGAAGGATTACAGGAATCAACAGAGCCGTAATGGAAGACCAATTGGCTGAGTGAACAGTTTAAAAGGTGATTAGTGGGCTACGGTCAGGGCCTAGAATGGTAGGCCACTCGAGTACTTCTACCTACAAAGGAGAACCACCCACGAAGGAACCTTGAGCTATAAAAGGGGCTAAGCCCCATACACGAAAGAGAGATATTGGCTTCTTTAGTATTCAATCAGAGGAAGAAGAACCATACATGTAAATTGTAAGAGTCCAAAGAAGAAATACAATACATAAGTGGATGTAGCTCTTCATTAATAGAGTGAACCACTATAAATTTCATGTGTCCTCTCATTCAAGTATTATTCTCATGCTTCCAAAAATACAACAAACACTTCATAGCATAATTTCAAATATACAGTTAATTTTCAACCGGTAACCCAACGGGATACTAGTGGGTAACTCGGCATATTTCTATTGATGAAAATAAGCCGTCAACAATTGGCGACTCCATTAGGGACCGAACTCAGAATCTCTGGTTTATACGTTTGACCACCAACAACAACATAGTCAGCAATCATGCCTCTAAGAAGAAGAATTGAGGCCATTAACCAAGGCAGCCAGATGGATGAAGCTGCCACACATCCGGCAAACGACGGGATGGAAGAAGACCCACCTCTTGTTAGGAATGGAGTCCCACCCCTAGACGAGCCGCGACCAGACCCTATGCAGATGCAGGCCCAGCTCACTACTCTGACCGACCTAGTGCGGGGACTGATGACTGTCGTTGAGCGCTTGGATGGAAGAAACTAGATGCTGTCTCTAGAAGACGCTCCGAGACCGCTAGAAGCTGCCTTGGCTGGAAACCAAAACCCCCGTGACCGCCAAGATATCCTAGAAGGAGTCGGCGACAGTGAAAATCTTAGAGGAGATCCCAGGCCTCGACCTTCCTAATCCTTTGGCAATCGTCTAAGGGCCGCTGGACCCCGGGCTCATGAGAACCAAATAGCCAGAGGCTTGGAAAACCCCGAAGCGCCACCTCAGAACCCAAGTAGAAACCTTCCAAGAGATGTGGGGTCGGTGCAAGTGGGTGGACGGGCAAGGGGCGCACCCAACGCACAAAGGGGCAGAAGCGTCAAGAGGAGCCGGCTCAGCAATCTCTACGGAGGAGGCACTAGCCATTATGGAGCGTATGGCCAGCCTAGAGCAAAAGCTCACGGGCGACGTTGCCGGCCTAAAGAAAAATATAGGGCGAGTGGCCGAGGTGGTGAACGTCGACATCACACCTAGCCAGATGCATGACCACCCGTTTACTGCGGAAATTATGGCCCCACCTCTCCCCGATAAATACAGGTCATCGTCGATCCCACCGTACGACGGAAGAGGGGATCTCGACGATCACCTAGAAATGTACATAGGGCACATACTCTTGCATGGATATGCCGACGAGATCATGTGCCGAGCCTTCCAAAACCATCTAACGGACTCTATCCAGAGATGGTTTCGAACGCTAAAACCAAACTCTATCTCAAGCTGGGATGAGTTAAAGGAAGCATTTTCCCTCCAGTTTATGGGAGTGAAAAAATATGTCCCTCCAAAGCAGAATTTGACAACAATATACCAGAAGCCAAACGAGTCATTAAAAGAGTGGCTCGCAAGGTATGGGGAAGCTGTCACCGCGTCGACGGACATAACCGACAGGGAGGCCTTGATGGAGGCATTATGTAGCATGAAGAAGATTACTCCCTTCAAGAGGGAACTGAACCGGAAGCCCCCGTCCAGTTACAAAGAATTCCTTACACGAGCGCAAGGGTACATCAATGCCGAGGAAGCGGATGTGAACAACCCTGAGCACAGGTCTAATAAAAAAAAGGGACTGAGCAAGGGTCGATTGCAAGAAAGTAGGATGGAAAGAAACGACGAGGCGGAGGAAGCGGGGACAAGCAGCCTGCTTCGACGCCGAACGCTCAAGAAGCTAAGAAGCTGAGGCAAGATGAGTCGAGGAAGTGTTTAATTAGGTGGGCTGCGAGAACTTGCTACACCGCCCAGAGCCGATGAGGTCAGATCCAGTCGAAGGAACCAGAAAAAATATTGCAGGTTCCACGGCGACATCGGCCACCACACCAATGATTGCGCCGATCTCAAAGATGAGATCGAAAGGGTAATCTGTGAAGGAAGGCTGCAGGAGTTCAAGGCTGAGCGAAGACCAAGAAATGAGGGCCACGGCGGCCAAAATGACGGTCAACGCCGAGAGGAGAATCAGCGACCAGAGGACCGAGAACCAGTCAGCGTCATACAGACCATCCTCGGCGGTCCGTATTTTGGAGAAGACACGAGGAGATCTCAAAAAGACTACGCCCATGAAGCCAGAGGGGTTTACGAGGAAAGGTTTTGGAGTATCTCCGCCGTGAAAGCAACAAGGTTTGACAGCGTTAACGTGGTGTTTAATGAGGACGACGCCAACGAGGTTCACTTCCCCCACAACGATGCCTTTGTGGTAGAAGCTGTAATTGAAAATCACACTGTATGACGAATCCTGGTGGAAAATGGGAGCTCGGTAGACCTTCTATACTCCGACTGCCTGGAAAAGATGGGGATCCCAAAGGAACAATTAGAGAGAACCTCCAGGCCATTGTACGGTTTCACTGGGGACTCCATCATCCCTCAGGGGACAATCTAGCTGCCTATAACCGCAGGGGAGAAACCTCGACAAGCCACTATAATGGCTAATTTTGTGGTAATAAAGGGAGGCTCCCAATACAATGCCGTCATTGGGAGGCCAACCTTTCAGGCGCCGAGGGCAATAACCTCCATCTACCACCAGAAGGTCAAATTCCCTACCCCAAATGGTGTAGGTGAAACAAATAGCAACCAGTATGAGGCTAGGGTTGCATAGTCTGATGCTTTGCGCGGATATGACCAACCGGGGAGGCAGGAGGCCAGAATGGTATGTGAAGGCGCCATTTAGGACATAGACCCCAGGGTTCAAGATGAGGTCACATGGTCTCAACCTGTCGAGCAATTGGTGGAGATCCAAGTCGACGAGGACGAGCCAACTAGAATGCTGAAAGTAGGCTCGGACTTTACCCCATCACTTAGAGGGCGTTTGGTATGCAGTAATCTTAAGGATGGGAATGAGAATCTACAATATTATCATGTTTGGTACAAGAATTATAATATTTAGATTCCCAGGAAAGTGATTACCATGAGATTCACTTTCTCTCATTTTAAGGTAATCTGAATACCACCCAACATGGTGTTATTCAAATTCCCAGGAATCTCAAAATCATGGGAATCTTATTATAATAATAATAATTATTATTATTATAATAATTATTCTTATATTTATAATAATAATAATAATAATAATAATAATAATAATAATAATAATAATAATAATATCATAAATGTCCGGAACTTGGAAGTTGGAATCCATGATTTTTGCCCCCGGAATAAGCACGCGCTCCCTAGGCGCCGAAGGAATATCAGCAACGCCAGGGATTGGAACTGTCGGCGTCCAAGTCTCGGTCACTGGCACCTTCTCTTTGCGGCCTCTTTTGGGCGAGTCTGGTCGTACAACGGATGGGTCCTCTTGACGGGTGGGTTTTGGGGCCATTGTTATGGTGGTAAAAAAGACAAGGAGCTAAGTCAAAATCCTAAGTCGAGAGGAAGGAGTAACCGATGACCATTCTAAACGATTGCCCAATTACCACTGGCGCCTCTCAACATAACGTCGACCATTCATATAAAAATGGTAGCGGCGAATGTTCATAATAACCGAGGTTCATCAGAACCCAGGAGTCAGAGACTATAATCAGCCAGAAATTAGAAAAACTATCCTACGTGGGTCAAACAAAGCGCATGGTAAAGTCTCTATCCTCTACATTTCACATATTAACATGCGTATGGTTCAATAGGAAAGCCAGTAAAATCGTCAAAGTAATACAAAATGAGCAATCGTTAAGCTTACCAGTGAGTCAGAATCTGGGCAAAGTTTGGAAATTGAGATAGCTTCACGAGGCACCAAGAAGAGCAAGGATTGCAAGTCGGGATCTACAAGAAAGAATTTAGGTAGAGTAACGACAGTTTAAGAAGTTTGGGAAAAAATGGCTTTGGTTCGAGGAGTATTTACGGGAAAACACGCCCTCGATCCCTGACCGTCAGATAAAGTTCATAAAATCCAACGGCATGGGCATTTTGCCCAAATTTGACGGCATCAAACAAAGGCGGGAAGGTGAAGGGGCACGATCTAAGGGCTCGTATTCTCCTTTTCAAAATAAAGCCTTACGTTAGCCTGGTGAAATGACTGACGTGACGGTTACGTTCCTCGAGGAAACCCAAAGCGTCAAGACCATCATTACGGAGGAAGGCTCGGAATTAGGTTCCCACACCCGAGGCACAGAAAAACACCTGAACCTAGCTCGAGGCTGTCTAAAGGAAATCCTCGACCTGGGGGACAGCTGTTGTGTGGAAAAATATGGGTGACATATGGAACAACGACAGCGTGACATGTGGCCCTACTTTTCCTCAAAAGGTGACAACCCTCGACGCTTGAAGCTCGTTTCCCCTCTACGCTGTAAAGAAGGCCTGACTTAGGGCATTGACCCAGCCTACCGTTGACCAGTTGCGCCGTCGATCTTATGGCAACAAAATTCCTATGATTGGAAAGGGTCGACTGATTAGTGCATGAAAATGCACCATAAATATTGCTTTTGATTTATATAATATTAAAATATTTAAGCTTTAATTAAACAAATCCATTATTTTTATTCATAATATTTTTAATTGGAATTTGTCTAGTTTTTGCTTAATTATTTGCAGATAAAAAGCAGTGTAAAAAGCTACACAAAAATAAGCCATGAAAGCCATG
>NW_010357090.1:294842-295537 GCF_000414095.1 Morus notabilis | reverse complement strand
CGTTCCCTCCACGCAGCTTCAGCGCGCGTCCAACTCTCCCGCATGGGTCCCGCACCTGCGCTGCCAGCCTGCTCCTTCCTTCTGCGCGCGCCAGCTGTCCGAGCGGGTCCCAGCTGTCTCCAACGGCCAGCTCCTTTCCTCCACTCCGCGCGCGCCACGTGGCAGCTGACTTCTTTTCCTCCAATCAAGCTTCGACACGTGTTCCCTTTGAGATGAATCCGAATTCCTTCCCCAAAAATCAGAGCAAATTACCAGATTTCTTCTCCAAATCAAATATGTGATTTCTCCTAATTTATATGTAATTTTATTTTGTTTCCTTTTCTTTTGTAATTTTCTAGTTTTACAATTTATTTCCTTATTTGATAGGCAACCTCTGAACACTATAAATAGAGGGGTTGGCCTAAGGTTTGAGAAAGCTTTGAATATTCAGTTTTTTTTTTTGTCGTCTTGCTGTCAGTCTCATATTTTCTCTTTAGAACTTGTGAGAATGTTTTGCAAGATAGGCTAGAGTTTTCTTGGTGAGGTTAGAGATGAACTTCTGTTGAGTGACCCAATTCGGGGTTTTGATTCCTTATTTTGTAAACTTCAACATCTGAATGAATTAAATCTCATCTATTTTTCTATTACTTTTCAAAATATTGTGTGTCAATTTTTATATAAGTTCAGTCACGCTTTTCTTATATAATTCTGTCATG